>NW_009932384.1:30759-37672 GCF_000696875.1 Nestor notabilis | reverse complement strand
TCCCTACATACCACTGACTCCCTCAAAAATAAGAATTACTACAATGTTCAATTAAAACACCTTCACATATACAGCTATAAACTGGAATAGGTATACTAAGTATAAAATAGGACTACATTTTTTCTCCTTCCACACCCCACATTATTCATCTCTTTACTGTTTATCTCTACCACATATTTTTTCAGATTTAAAAATCAACATTTATATTCTGGCACTGGCTTCACAGAACGTTAGGCGGTTTTCAGCAGCATAGCAAATGTACATGTAGCCTTTCACTTAACAGTGCCTCTCTTAACCAAAAACCACAAACCACTTTGGTTTAGAGAACTTCCTATGGAGTAACAATGACTATATCCTTCACTAAGACATGCACAGATAAGGAAGAAACAAACTCTTGGTAATGGAAGAGTTAAAATGAGTGTCAGACTAGTATTTTTGCTTCTTTTAACACATTACCACACAAAATTCTAATATAATCCAAGCCTTCAACTATTTTTCAAAATTGCCATGATCAGAAAATTATATCCTGATCTTCTCAACAGAAATAAATACAGAGGGGTGGGGGAGTGTGTATAAATCTTGAAGTTAGCATCGTAACATCTAACAAACTTTTAATTAGTATTACAAATATTCATTATACAATTTCAAGGGTTTTGAAAGTGTCATCTCTGCACACTGAAACCTCTAGACAAATTAGGAAAACATTATCAAATCCTTGCAATGGCCTCACATCCATTTGCTTTGCTTGTATCATCCTTTGCTATTAAGCACTTTTTTTTCTGGCATGCTCTCTGTATCTGTCAACCTACTGCAGCACTTCCATTTTCTTTATCATGAAACAAATTATTTATGCTACAAACAGAAAGAAAAAAAAAATCACCTGAGGCTCTTGGGAGGCTCTCTTGTGCTATTCTCTGAAGTTAATTTAAATTTACATGTTTTCAGGCAATGATCTTTACAGAGCAGGACATAAAAAAACCCCATTTGTCCTGTTACCATATTTTCCCCACCCGACATGTACATGTTGTCATCATCTTCTCTCTCATGACTATATTGCACTTATTCAAAAAACAATCTTAACACAAAACAGTGACTTTCTGATAACATTTTTCTTCTAATCTGTTTAAAATAAGCATAAAATCTCTCCAGGGAAATAAACAATTTTTTCCCCCCATATAATGTTAACAATTACTTATTACATCTACACGTATAGAATCATAGAATCATCAAATAGTTAGGTTGAGAAAAACCTTTATGATCATCAAGTCCAGCCATAAACCTAGCACTGCCAAGTCCACAACTAAACCAGTGGTGAGCAGTTTGAGCTGGAAGGGACCCTGCAGAGGTCACATGGTCCAAATGCCCTGCTATGAGCAGGGACATGTTCAACTATAACAGGTTGCACAGAACCACATCCAGCCTGGCCTTGAATCCCTTCATGCCACATCTACGTGTCTTTTAATACCTTCAGAAATGATGACTCCACCACTGCCCTGGGCAGCCTGTTCCAATGCTTGACAACCCTTTTGGTGAAGAGATTTTTCCTAAAATCCAATCCAAACCTCCCCTGATGCAACTTGAGGTCATTTCTTCTCATCCCATTACTTGTTACTTGGAGGAAGAGACCAACACCCACCTCGTTTACAACCTCCTTTCACGTTGTTGTAGAGAGCAGTAAGGTCTCTCCTTAGCCTTCTTTTCTTCAGACTAAACACTGAAGCTGTTCCTCATCACACTTGTGCTCCAGGCCCTTCACCAGCTTCTTTGCCATTCTATGGACCCTCTCCGGCACTCAATGTCTCTCTTGTAGTGAGGGGCCCAGAACTGAACACAGGATTCAAGGTGCAGCCTCACCAGTGCCGGGGGATGATCACTGCCCTGGCCCTGCTGGTCACACTACTGCTGATACAGGCCAGGATGTTGTTGGCCTTCTTGGCTGCCTGGGCACAACCTGGCTCAAGTTCAGCTCCACCAATCAGCACCCCCAGGTCCTTTTAGGCCGAGCAGCTTTCCAGCCACTCTGCCCCAAGCCTGTAGCATTGCATGGGGTTGTTGTGGGCCAAGTGCAGGACCCGGCACTTTGCCTTGTTGAGCCTCATACCACTGGCCTTGGCCCATTGATCCAGCCTGTTCAGATCCCTCTGCAGAGCCTGCCTATCCTCCAGCAGACCAACACTCCTGCCCAGTTGTGTCATATGCAACCTTACTGAGGGTGCACTTGATCTCCTCATCCAGACCACTGATAAAGATACTAAACAGAACCGGCCTCAGTACTGAGACCTGGGGAACACCCCTTGTGACTGGCTGCCAACTGAAATTAACTCCATTCACCACTATACTCTTTGGGGTCTGTCATCCACCCAGTGAACAGTACACCTATTATAGCTATGAGCAGCCAACTTCTCCAGGATAATGCTGTGGGAAAAATTGTATCAAAGGCTTTACTAAAATCTAGGTAGACAACATGCACTTTAGCAGGTCACCTGGTCATAGAAGGAGACTGGGTTGGTCAAGCAGGACCCGCCTTTCACAAAACTGACTACGCTGACTGGGCCTGATTCTTTGGTTGTGTTGCTTGATGACACTCAAGATGATCTGTTCCATAACCTTCCCCAGCACCAAGGCCAGACTGACAGGTCTGTAGTTCCCCAGATTCCTCTTGTAGGTGGGCGTGACATTTGCTAACTTCCAGTCAACTGGGACCTCCCTGGTGAGCCAGAACTGCTGATAAATGGTTGAGTGGCTCAGTGAGCACTTCAACCAGCGCCATCAGTACCCTAGGGTAGATCCTAGCCAGCCCCATAGACTTGTATGTGTCTAAGTGGTGTAGTAGGTCTCTGATCATTTCCCTTGGATTATGGGGGCTTAATTCTGCACCCCATCCCTGTCTTCCAGAGAACAACTGGTCTTACTATTAAAGACTGAGGCAAAGAAGCCATTAAGTTCCTCATCCTTTTCCACTATGTTGCCCCTGCATCCAATAAACAAGGGAGATTCACCTTAGCCCTCTTTCTATTGCTGATGTATTTACAGAAACATCTTTGATTGTCTATTACAGCAGTAGCCAGATTAAGTTCTAGTTGGGTTTTGGTCCTTTTCATTTTGTCTCTGTACAACCTCACGACATGGTGTAGTGGTGGACTTGGCACTGTAACAGTTGGACTTGATGATCTTAAAGGTCTTTTCCAACCTAGCCAATTCTATCATTAAGCTCCAGTCAATCAAAGCACTCCCTAACATAGAGGGCTATTCCACCACCTCTCCTTAGTTGCCTATCTGTTTTGAAGCGTTTATAGCCATCCACTGCAGCACTCTAGTTCTGCGAGTCATCCCAGCATGTTCCCATAATGGCAACTATGTCATAGTTTTCCTGCTGCACGATGGCTTCCAGCTCCTCCTGTTTGTTGCTCATGCTGCCTGCACTGGTGTAGATACACTTCAGCTGGGCTACTGATCCCGCAACTTTTTTGGGGAGAGAAGCCCTGTTCCTACATGACCATCTCAGGGGCTTCTGTGGCTCCTAACACATCAGTAACTTCTGCATCTTTGCTGCTGCATGGATGTCCATCCCCTACCTCCACTGACACTGCAGACCGAAGGTCCTCGCTAGCACACTGTCCCTGCTCAAACAAGTGTGCTGCCTGCAGGCTTATCTCTAGTGAGACTGGTTTTATCCCTTTTCCCATTCAAATCTAGTTTAGAGCTTTTTTAACAAGCCCTGCCAACTCCTGTATGAAGATCCTTTTTCTCCTTTCAAATAGGTGTACCCTGCCTGTTGCCAGCAGGCCTAGTGTTGTGTAAAGCACTCCATGATCAAACCCTCCCATATTCTGCTACTGATAACCAGGCTCAAAGCCAGGTATTGATCTACTGGCTCTTCCTGTTTCTTCAGTCATCATTGCCTTTCCTGTTTTTTCCCTCATCATTGCCCAGGTTCTTTAAAAACAGACACAAATATTTACATAAGCTTAAAATGAAAACACAAATGAAACCTCTGTAGAAAAGAAGATGCATTTCCACAGAGAAGTATCCACATCCCAAATGCACAGAAGCTTGCAAGGGTCTTGCTACACCATCCTCAAAGTAAAGCGCTAATAGTACTGAACCTGTTGACAACAGGCAGAAAACATTTGACAGTAGGTTTCAGTTTTATAATTCATTAGGTTGTTAACTATTTCTCATGCATCCCTTTTTTCCCACAATGTTGTTACTAAGTTTTTATTCCAAAGTCCACTCTTTTACAACAAACTAAGTTTGTGTATAATTGTCTTCACAGTTTTTTCCAGTTACAGTAGGAACTGTAGTTTTAGCTAAACTTGACACAGTGAAAAACTAAACTCAGGTAGCTAGAAGACAGAAGTATGAGTGACAGAACTGAAGGACTTGAGAATGACTCAGGAAGGAAAGGACCCTCCTGCAGTCTTAGTCACAGGATGGTGATAACACTACTTGAAACATGGCAGGAGCCAATTATTTTCTTCTCTTTCAGAGAAAACAGAAGAGAACTGTATTTTAGGAAAACAAAAAACCCAAACCACTAAAAGGCAGCAATTTCTTCACACTCTGTCAGTCAATGCTTGATCTGTATCTGAAACAGAAGGCTTTACATACCCTGTGTATTTTAAATCCTATCAGATTACTTACGTGTGAATTTACTGAATCTCTATAAAAACGCCTGAATGAGTAAAGAACTGTCATATTCCCTAAACTGTTTTGGTTTTTTTTCATGCTGCTTACTCTATCACATTCTCAAAATCAACACTGGACACTATATGCCACTCCTTTAAACACTCTCTGTACAATTAAAATGTCTCAAGCATTTATAAACATCCTTACTTTATAGACCGGAAATTATAAGGCAGCAGAAATGGTCATAACTGTCAACAGCACAGACCAATTCTGTCTCTCCAATATAACATTTGAAGGGTCAATTCTTCAAAGTGCATCACATTTTTGAAGTGCACTGTACACATTCACAACAGAACTCTTATGAATTTCAATTTCTGCCTGTGATACTCAAGATACCCTCCTGCTAGTCTAACTCCCAATGTTCATCTTCCAAATTCATTCACCTCATCCTCTCCTATCAGCCATCTATTAAGAAGCATTCATGCCTGAGTACTTTGAGACATCTGGGTAACAGTTGCCTGCAGACCATAACAATTTTATGAACAAAGCAAAGAAAATCCATTGTCAAAGAGCTGCTCCAACCAGTCACTAACCATGAGATCATTTTCCTCTCATTCCCAGAACACAACTTCTTGCAAAAAATAACATAGGAAAACTGACTTCCCACACTATCTCAGCTCATCCCTCTCTTTGCTTGTGGAAGGAGTTCTTGAAAGAAAGGGAACAAACATTTATGCCTGCATGACTGAAAACTATCATAAAGCATTGCATACAAAGTGGATTAAGACTACAAAGAAAGCAAGCTTTATTTGGAATTTTTATCTTTTTAGAGATTTTGCAACATTTAAAACATTATTCTATTTTACCAAGTGAAAGCAACTTAAACATGACAGGATATAAAAAAGCTGCTTCTCCAACGGATCAGTTATTAATCTCAGCTTCATCGGCTCAAATAAGGAATTCAAAAATTCTTGAAAGCAAGGACAACCAATTTTCCTTACCCTGAAAGTGACAGAGCAAGAAGTATCATGTGCTTGAGATAACCAACTTGATGAAGTAGCTCTAGCAGAAATTCATGTGATAACTCACATGACAGTGCTATGCAGAGACCTATAGGGGGCACAGCTGTATGTACACAGCTGGTCCCAAAGCATGGCAGGCTAAGATACCATGCTTTTCAAAATCTATCTAAAAGGTGTTTCTCCCACTTTCTCATGTCTATTTCTCCCTATCAATATAACTAACAAATACACAGAGTCAGAATTTAAAGCAGGATGATGTTTTAGTGAAATATACAGTAGTGTTGCAAGTAAAGAAAATTTTTCAACTGGCAACCATTTCTTAAAATTATTACACAGGTTATTGAAATAAACTGACATTAACCAAAACATGGAAGTCCTGCAAACTCAGCTTTAATTTTTCCATATAGGCAAACAAGACAGATGGCTTTCAGAAGAAAGAGGGAAGAAACACAGAACAAAACTGAAACACATACCTGAAGAAAATCCATTTTACAGGCTACTGCTGTCCTGACTATTTATTATCACAACTTTGTGTATTCTGAGTATTAATGGTGATATTTGAAGACAGAGAACAGTTTATTTCTTGGGAGGCAACCTGCACAGTACCAGAATCCCATTAGATTTTCCAAAAGCAAACAAAAGAACCCCAAGAAAAAATCACAGAAAGCCCTAGAACCTCAAGACTCTCTATTTGCTTCCTTCTTTAAAAGTGACTTGCATCAGTGGGACATTATCCACTTTAAATAACCACTGCATCTTATTTTGTGTGTCATCAGAAAATAAATTTCCAAGAAATCAACACATATGGGAAGGGTGTGTAAAGGAAGCTCTACAGAGACAAAACTCGCCAGAGATATAAGTCATTCACTGCTTGTGATTCTTAGTTGCAATATGAACCATTCAGCAAAATCTGTTTGATCAATTAATTTAAGGCCCTGGTTCGAAAACTGGCAGGACTAAAGTAGCCTGGTGATACTGAAGCTCTGTAACTACATTAAACATTCCCTACAGGGTTGAAATCGAATGATTCATTTCTTGCTAAACGGCTAATAGTCAAACACCCTCTAGACTTCTTGATCTTCTGTCAAAAGGTCTATTTTACTAAAAAGATTTACGGCAGTGTATCTAGTAAAGCATAGCTCAGGTTACAGAAAGAGAACAAGCTATAAAAATGCTACCGCATAGGCACGTCTCTACAGGGCAAGATGGAAAAAATGTCAGCTAGTTCTCTGCGGAAAAGTTAATGAACACAGAAGAAATAT
>NW_009932384.1:0-30728 GCF_000696875.1 Nestor notabilis | reverse complement strand
CAGCAGGATGCACATTTTAAGCCTTAAAGCCTTTTTAAAAGGTCAGATACTTCTAAATTTTTCTTAACCATTTTTCATCTTTAAGCAGCTTACACCATGACACTGCAACTCATTCATAAGCCCTGGTTAGTGCTCAAAAAACTTCTCAGGAATGGGCACAGATTTGAAAGGGATAAACATTTATTATGCTATCTGATATTCATCTTTGATACTGCTAACCAAAAGGATTAGTTTGTTCTGTCAATGGTCACTGACATAACACAATCATTTTTCATAAAACTGTAGGTGGCTGTACCCTCTATTCTGCTAAAGACACGATTAAGGGCAAAAATGGTTATTAGCCCTCTGTTCCCAGTATCCTCTTCACTAAGCAGCGCTTCCTCCTGTCTGAAAACACATAGAACACATTCTTTGTCTTGGAAAAAAACTTAACCCTGTGTAGTTGAGTTAGAAGTAAATATAGCTTTCAAGATAACCACAGTCATTGACTTCAGTGAAAGACAGGAGTCATCACTAAACATTTTTTAAAATATGCATGATGCATATCATAGGCATAACCTATATAGCCTACCAGGAAGGTCAGGACATGATTATGCTATGACAAGTTACAGGGGAAAACGCTAATTAAGAAGAGCAGTTTAACCACATAACTGTGGTAACATAAAAACTGAGTGGGAAATGTCACAACTCTCATTGGAAATTAATATAGTTCACGTTAACTCAAATGCCATCTGCAAATTGATTCTTTCAGTCTGTCTCATACTCTATACTAATTCAATAGCTGAATGGCAACAGTCATTTCTGCCAGCACCTTTCTGATTTAAACTCTAAAGGAAAAAAAAATAAAAATCAGAAACTTTGATGTAATTTCTGTGCCAGCTTCCATTTTTGAAAAGAATTTTATGCAGTTATGTGTCATTCCACAGACACACAAATGTAAAATCTTGGTAACATTTCCCCAAGCTGTCCTTCACATGAAAGTCTGTATTCCTGCCCTTAAAGTTACCAAGTTCTACACATTCCCCCTCCTGTACACAGGCATCATCACATAAGCACAGATGTTACTGAATAATTTGGCAGATAGGCCTTCTCGTGATTGCCAGAGTCCGCTGGCTGTGGCTCTTGCAAGATCTAATTGGAGAAGAATTCTCTTTATATATTTACCTGTCAGAGTAGATCTTAAAAACTGTGGTGGCTACTGTGTCACTTCTTTTATTTCCAAAAAATCAATTTTTGCAGCAGCAAAGTTTCCCAACTTCTGCATTATACAGCTACTACCATCTTCTTTTGTCTCATGAACTTAGTGTTTTATATACGTTAACAATTCTAGACATGAGAGTTTAAGGCTTAGAAGCTAAGATTACTGTATGAACAAGGGGATCAAAAATGGCATCTGAAAATTGATGGATCTGGAATCAATTCTGATATAATCACACAGAGGAGAATCTTAACTAGGTTTCCAACATTCAAAGTAAATTAATAGGCCATTATGGTTGCTGTATCTTATATAATAAAGAACCAGCTGCTACAGTGTACCTTCCTCTACATTTAACTACTCGCAGGAACAAAGTACTCTTTCAACGTTCCCTGCTCCTTGCTCAACTTGCCAATTTTCAGCGAAGCCTATTCAGAAGACTTAGACACCTGTACCTCCTAGACCTACACTGTGAATTTCAGGATTCAGCAAGTACATCAGTGATAGAAACAAAAATGCTGATCTGGGGTCTCTTTCCTGGTTTAAGTGGGTAGGGCTAACTTGGACTTCAAGCATGTAAATTAGCTGGATAAGTTTAATTACTCCATATATAATCAGAGGCTAAGCAACCATCACAGTTCCTGCACTTCAGCTGAAGCTCAACATTTTAACTGCATCTCCAAAAGCTACAGCCTCCAGCCATAACTAAGCTGCTTTTGATAATATTGCAGAGTGTCTTAATACTGGTAGCTTCAGACTTTCCTGACTTATTTGTCCGATACCTGCATATGTTTACCTTCTGAGGAGGTTTTATGTATTTCCTTGGGGTTTTGCCTGTAATATCTGTGAACTAGTGGGACTGTGGACAGATGGACAGACACCTGTCAGTATTTCAGGTTTCCCTGACTACTACTACTACAGAAATTTACCTTTTTCAAAACTGTGAATTTTAAGCACTTTTTTTATTTCTTTGGTTTGCTTGCACCATTTGATATAAATTTCATAGATTTCAAACCTCTTTTCTTAATCACAATAGAATACAAATGAACATTTCCTCCTTCTGTGTGTAATTGTAATCAACAACTATAAAATTGCATCACCCTTATGAAAAGAATGTTTTAGATAGTGCATTGAACACACTGTAATAACTCAATACATAAACATACACACACACATATATAGATATACACACCAAATATACATAAATACATAAATGAATACCTGAGGTATATAATAAAATTTTAACTATTAGTGAACATCATGTAAGACTCTTTTCTCAAAAAAAAAATATTTCCATACCAAGACCATACAAAACTTTACCTGATCAGCTGTTGTTTCATCAAAAATTACAGCATCAGGGGGTCTCTTGGGAGGGTTCACTGTTACCTAAAGCAAAAGTAGTAGTAGTATTATTTCACTGCAAAAATCTTTTATCCATACCCACACCAGAATATGTCAGGTATGTATAAGAAGACACAGCACTTAAAAAGCTGTTAAAGTTCCTCCTACCTTTTCTACATTTACAGAAAATTAGAAAAAGATATTTATGCCTGGAGAAGTCTTTCATCAAGGTTAGCTTTACAAAGATTAGCCATATTTTATGCCAAGATCTGGCTAACAGTTACATGTTGTAGCTGATTAATCAAACTAATTTGGAATAAAAGTAATCAAACTACATTTATGTATTCATAAAAGCTTAAGCAAGAATTATTCACTCAGAAAAAACAGTTGTCTCATAGAACATTAGTGTTTTGGAATACAAACATTAAAATAAAACTTTTAAAATAATACTTTACAAAGTGCAATAGAGCACAAAATTATTTACTACCTCACTCATGGACTACATCACTTTTGGCCTTTAAGAGCTTCCCGTTCTTTTTCTGTTTTGCACATTTTTTCTTTTGGTTTGGGTTCAGTTTTGGTGGGGTTTTTTTTGTTTGGGGTTTTTTTTTTGAGGGGGAGGGGTTGTTCAGGGGTGGGTTTTTTTGGCCATTACATGCTACATATTAAGCCCCACATTATTGTAAAAAAGACATTCCTTGTGCCATCCACAGCTTCATCGTTCAGTTTTGAAGATACAAACATTACCACCTGATTGACAGAGAACATCCTAGCTCATTAAAATCTATTTAAGTAGCTGAAATCTTTTTCCCCTCTCCTTCCTGGGTTTTCAAAACAAGCAAACAAACAAAAAGGCTAAAGAAAGAGCTGGCATAAGCTCTAAAACAGAAGGGAGAAACTTGACTCTCACCTGTAATAATTCTACTTAATTTTAGTTTGCATAAGCATTTTACCAAAGAGACGTCAAAAGAAACCTAGTGCTGTGTAATTTCACATCTAATAACAGCAAAAGCTCATTCTTGTTTATTAATAGCAGGGAAAAGCCACCCCTTGAGCAGAAGATTTGGTAACATAACTTCTACTTTTGTCACTTGAGAACCACAATGGACATACAGGTTAATCAGTTTCGTAACTACCTACCATGCTTTAAAAACAAGAACAGCTTGACAGTCTATTTCCAGTTGATTAACAGAAATTCAAGCTGACCTACTGAGCCATCCAGATGTTAGAATTAATGAATAATTAAGGAGACTCTTCTGCCAGTAATGCATGAAAACCCCAATCAAGAGGGGAGACATGACTTACACAACGTGTTGCTCACCATAGAGCTCAATTTGGAAATTTTTTCTTAGTTTGCAGATATAATGTGTCAAGTGCAAAAAGTCACGTTAAAAAATATGTCTGATTAGCTAGGGGTTTCTCTGTGGCACAGAAGGATGTGAAAGTCTTATGATTGGGAAGGTCTGTGAAGGTGAAGCAGGAAAATCTATTGTTTAAAACTGGCCTCTGGCATGCAAAGGCCTCCATTAAATTTGCTATCACTGTAGATGTCTGTCTTAATTGATTACATTTTGTTTTCTTCTATCACAGGCAGAACTGCTGCCTGAAACAGGTATTTGTCATATTTTAAAATGGAAAATTACTGACATAGTATTCTCATACTTCACTAAATATAGGGAAGAAGTTGCAATTGACTAAAGCGGAGTGTTTGACTAAAAAGTGCCAAAGCACTACAATGGACTCACTGATGCTACCGCTTTAGATTAGCAACATTTCCTGTGAACCATTGGTTTGGGTTATTTTACATGCACTATTATAAAATCAGACTACAGAAGAATTAAGGGTTCTGGCAAAGAACTTTATACACTGTCTCAAATAATAATGTGTGATATTTTTATACTGCACAGAGGCTTTTCCCATTTCTCTTTGAAGCAGAATGCATTTCAAGATTTGATCTGTAAAGTTACATATGGGAAAACTTTTATGTAACTGATATAGATTTAAGTAAAAAAACTTCTAAGTGTACATCCAAAAACCCCACAAAAATTCCACAGAACATTACCTACAGTATTAGACATACGCTACTTCACGTATCTCGACATATACACTATATGTTTATGTGACACTGTTGTTTGCTACCTCTTCCCAAAAATGCAGGAGTTCCACTTCACTGGAAGTAAGAAGCCATAATGTTCCTCCTCTTTTCCTCTTTATGCTTTCCAAACCGCTTTCTTGCAAACACATAGATTTATAAAGAGCTACACCTAGAGATCTCTTCTAGAAATTGCAAGTTCAAACCTAACATCACACATTTGAGTACTTCTCAGCTTTTTACTAAAGGAAAAACCTGCAACATTAACATATTATTATAGTTATTAGTGCAAATTTAACACATGAAAAACAAGTTACTAAACATAAACATACACATAATTATCACTAGTATCAGTTTATTTTTAAATATAAAAACAGCCCCCCGATTCCTTACACACAAGCAAAGAAAATGTCTGAGGTGGAGCAGCAAAACACACTATAATGCTAAACTGATGACACACATACTTCCAACTGAAAATGTAAGCATTGAGACAGAAATTGAAATGTGATCATGTCCAAAGAGCTGAGACAGGTTTAAATCATAACTCTGCTGAGTCTAGTTGGCACCATTCAACAACTCAGTAGTATGCCCCTACATAACGCACCTAAAATCTCAACTTGTCACTCTTCTTGCTGCCATGCTCAAACAAGAGCAGCCAAAAAATCTGCTCCTCAAGCTACACATAACAGAGTTAAAGCTCCCCAAATCTACTTGAGAAAAACAAGACTTACAAATAAAAGCCAATTCTCTGTTCTTGTTCTGATCTAAAAGGTCTCTAAAAATGTTTCACACCAAAAGTAGATTGAGGGACTAAAATCTTTCGAAGAAATCAGGAACTTTGCTCATGTGCATATTAATGGAGAGCATGACTTGGAGTAACTAATAAAAATCAAAACACGAGAAGTTTCATTTGTTTGCAAAGCTTTTATCTGGGTTTCATAAAAGCAAGAGTCAATAAAACTCGTGCCACAGCATCTCCCATCTGACCTACAGAAGTAGGATTTTAATGAATTTGGCACACCTCAAAGTACATTAAACAGATTTTACCACTTCTATGGAATTAGTTGGGTCAGATTACAGTCTGCTGCACTGATGGCTTCAAAAGACCCTTCTAAAGGATCTAATACAAATCCTCTAGGGGAGCATTCTGGCCACATCATCATTCATTTTATATGAATTTCAATTTTATTTTAGCTTCAGACATCATTTTCTAATTCCAAGTCTACAGAATTTAGATTCTAAACATTTTCCAGAGACTCTCCTTTTCTGTCTTCCATTAGGATATTCCCTATCTGCAATTTCAAATATTTGAATGTAGGAATATCTCATCAGCTGTATGTTTAGCAATTCATTTTTCTCCCTAACTGTCAAAACAAAGCCAGTGGTTTCCCAGGCTCTTAACAGTATCTTTTCACTCGGGGTCTTCAGTGAACAGAAGAATTTAAATTCTATTTGAGTTTGTAGAGCCACACTGCTCAAATGCCAGCTGATCCTTGTTGATATAACAAGTATTTTTCCTAATGCTGACAGAAGTTTTTGTGTGTTTGTGGGGATTTTCTGTTTTTTTGTGGGGTTTTTTTTTTGGTTGGTTGGTTTTTTTGGGTTTTGTTCTTGTTTTTCTGAAGGGGTTGTTTTTTTCTTTTATGTGAATATGCATGAATTTACCTTGGCCTTTTCTGATGTTCGTTTTCCACCAAATCCTCCAGCTCCAACGAAAAACACAGAGAACTGATTATAACATACTAGGTCCTTTCCACAATAGGTATTCACTGAAAGACAACAAAAGAAAGAGGTTATATATTACCTTCCATTTCCTTTTTCATATAGCTAGCATGTGTTGGGACAACAGAAAAGTTCAGCTTCAAACATGACAATGCTTATTTTAACAACTGAAGGGACAATGCTCACACTTTCATGTCTCCCAGCTGCAAGTCACTTCCTGACTAGTGACAATTAATGATCTGTTTCAAATAACATTATCATGAATTTTATCTATATGAAAGCATCAAAATTAAAAAATGAACTATCAAAATGTTGGTGACATTCAAGGTGCTAAAAATACTTAACAATAGAGTGCTGAAATTAGTATTTCAGCACCTCACACTGCATTAGCAATTTGATCAAATATAATAGAACTGTGCTGTAAAGTACAATGTATCAGAAGCTTATTAGGAAACCCTAGTGTGTAAGGCACATAACCAATTCATACAAAACATGGTATTACTAGTCACATGCATGAAAAAAGCTTCAGACCAAGCTTCAGCTTATGTCACCCGTTCCTTCTCTTGAAGAAGTTAAACTTCTTGCACTAAATTAAGGTTCAGCTGTAATTTGTAGTTCATGTCTATTCCACTCCCTTACACCTTGACTGAAATTTACAGTATTGTTAATAATGTTCATTTCCATCTTGGGAAGAAATTTAAAACCACTAAGATTTTGCTCACAAAAAGAACTTTTGTGTGTTGCAGAAACAGACAGGCTTAATGTTATCCCAGTATGGAAGCAAAACACAGCTAGGGGAAACACAGAGACAGTGAAGATCTTTTTGAAATTTCATCTGCACACTGAAGGAATAAATGCTTAACAGCATTTATAGATTCACTGCCTATTAACCTACTCTTGCAGACTAATTTCCCCAGGGACCCTAAAGGATATCAAAATTATGAAAATGACACTGTACCAACTTCTGGAGATAATCTGATCTCTTACCTTAGATACAAGAGGAAGGAAATGGGGGGCTGCTTTGTTTTGTTTAGAAAAAAATAATGTAGGCTCAAAAAAAGAATGCAGGACATGCTCTTAAAGATGGCTGCTTTGCAGATCAGACTAAACAACACAGACTTTATGACTTACTAGCCTTTGTAAAACCACCCCACAAAACACACAAACACATGCATGCACAATCCCTTGCTGAAGGGTGGTACAACCTAAAAGGACTGCCTTCACATAGGACTAAGTATTATTATTGAAGAACTTTGTTCAGTTTCCATAGTGCACTACTCTGCCTACACAGGAAAAAAACAAACTTCCTCTGAATTTTTTCCAAGTATTCTTATTTCAGTACATTACCTGCCCACGAACAATTACATTATACATTTACACAGCTATTGCTAATTAGCTAACTTCTCAGCTCTCGTTGAGATTTAATAAGCTAACAGTCTTTACTGTAGAAACGCTGGCAGTTATTGGTACAGCTAGTTAAAAACTGAGCCTGTCAAATTTTAATGCACCCCGTCCAAAAATTATAAATGTCTTACCATCTATAAGCAAGACTGCTCCTGATCCTTTGTCAAGAATATCAGCAATGGTTGAAACTGAAGTTAGTTGCCCTGTAAGAAAAGAAGAACATCTACATGTAAGGTTTTCCTTTGCTAATTAAGTCCACATATCACTTATTAACAATAATAATAATTATAATAATAATAGTCATAGTATTTGTGATCATAATGTTTATAATTAAAGTGCCTGAGAATCTTCGCAAATACTGGTTTGCAGACGTAAGGAATTTTATTTATTTTAAGTTTGAGGAGAGGGGGTTAATAGAATCATGCTATAATTTATGTATTTAGAGCTAAACACAAGTCACATTTCAGACTCAAATACTTCTAACTTCAAATTTAGCTCAACTCACTTAAGGATTGTCCACAGATTTCAAGAGGGATGAGTCAACTACAGGCCTATAGGTTTATAGTTTGTCTCTAAAGAGGTTATTGCTCTAGAGGGGCATGTAAGCACATATGTTTACATAAGCAGCCTAAGGAATGGAAAAAATAGAAAGCTTTATGAAGTCATGGCAATCTGTTACTAATTATCAGACCTTTGTGAAGTTAATACAACTTTCACACATCTTTATGTTTCTACAAGAAATTCTGTCATTTTTCTGCGGCTTTTCTCCCTCCTATGGTCTGGAAAAGTTAATTTTTAAAAACTACTAATGAAGAAAATCAGACACATGCATACATATCCTGTATGCCTCTAACGAGCACCTCTCAAGTGTTTTAAACTCAGAAAAAGAGCTTGCTACTGACATAACTAATTATCTTGAGAATTTTGACAGATCATCTCATTGAGATATCCATTCCTCCTTTACATACATAATCTTATCTGCTTATAGGCACACAGATGCAACCAATGTTGAAGAATTTTTAGGTAAACATCCCAAAAGTTCTATGATGCTACCTTACAGAAAGAATTAAAGTTTTGCTAGTTAGTATCAAATTATATAAGTAATACACCAGCAATTAGTGTATTTCTTTATTATATCAAAGATTAGGTATGATTTTACTAAGTATTATATAGAAAAGCAACACCTGATCCCAAGAATGGAGTTTTAGAATTCCCTCAGTAACGCACCAGGTTGCCTCCCTTCTCCCCCACCCTTTGTAAAAACAAAGTGCAAAAAATCCAGTTGGAAACGTAGCTTCCCTATTATCATTTATAATGTGGCTAGAGAAACTTTTGTCATACTGGAAACTAAATCAGCAACACAAAAGGACTGACCTGAGGTTGGTAATGGTTTATACAGTTCCAGATATTGCTCACCATGCAGCATCTATGTAAAAAATGCAGTGCTATAACAACAAATCATTACAGTCTATTGCTTTATCCATTGCAGTTGCAAGGAAATACAGTTATTTTAGAAAGTGTTCAAAGCAAATAAATAAAAAATGCAAGTTGTTTTGTTTTTCCAATTTCCCCCCCAAAAGAAAGTATTTTCAAAGAAAGTTTTAAACTTTCATGGTTGAATAAAAGCATAGTAAACACAAATTAAAATTTAACAAAAAATTGATCACTCATCTTAGGAAGACACAGGCTATAAAAGTTAGGAAATTAATATTTCCTTAGGATGCAAGAATACAAAACACTGAATTTTTCTAATCGACAATAAAGGCAATTTACTAATATTACAAACACAGTAATTAAAATCACCTTACAGTTATCTAAAACACAAACAAAGCTGGATACTTAACTCTTCCATACCTTAGCAAGATCAATATTTAGTCCTGGAAGAGAAGGGATACCATCAAACATTGAAGTCTGAGCAGGAATTACTCCAAAGCTAGGTAAACAGCAGAAATCTTCATTTCCTTCAAAGAGAAATTTTAGATGATCTGGATCCTTAGTTGACATTCCCACACCAAGGGCATACAGAATGGGCTCTAAGTGAGTATATTTATACACGTTGGTAGCCAATTCCCGGCCAACAATGCTTGTCTGGAAATTAAAAGTCAGGATAAAATAAAATTTCATAATAGTTAATACTGCACTTGCATTCTTTCTATAATTCTCATACAAAACAAAATCCATATTTGAGCATTTTCTTTATAGGAACATGTAAACAAAATATGACTAATAAATGCATCATAAAATACTAATGTATTTGTTGCAGTACAAGCAAACCTAATGTAATTCATTATATCTTGCTGCAAGCAATTTACTTCAAGAATAAGTAGTATAACTTCACACATCTCCACTCCCGGCAATGCTTAAGAATTTTTCTAAAACACTAACCCTAACCAAAAAGGGTTACAGAACTTACAAATACTTGCATTCTACATTATTCAGTCTATTCAGTCTTAAGTTTTCCCATCATCATTAAGAAAAATGAAGAGTGGAGTCTGGAAATGTTTCTTACTCTGCTTCCTCACTCAGCTTAAAACTGACCTTTCTTTCTGTAGACAACAAGCCAGAATAGAAAGCTGATCAGCAACATAACTCTGTTCAAGACTTTCACCTAACTCTGAATGCATCTGGTAGACAGAGCTACTTACTGTGTCAACAGATGAAGAGACCAGCGATCCAGAGCTTGTTGAATTCATAGTAACATTCCCTTGAGACTCTATCTGACTAAGAGCATCACTCAGTACACTTATGGACTCTAGAGAAAGGAATTGAAAATAAATTACTTACAAATAGCCTTAAATGAGACACTCCAGTTAAACACACAACAAACATGGCAGCAAATGAGATATAGTCTGGTACTTCAATAAATATACATCTGCAAATTGAGGATAGTTCCGCATTTTATAGGCATCAAGAGTTGATGATGAGTGATCTCCACACAGGTTCCGTCAGTTCTGCACCCAGGAGTCAACCATGACACGTAAATATTTCAAGTGCCTGAAACACAGCTAGTGCTGTACACCACCATCCAAGCCAAGAAGAATATGTCAGAAAATACTTCTATTCCCCTGAAGCAGTGTTAAGGAGAAGACAGTAAGCATTATGTTACAACTGTCTCAGAAATAAACATCTGAAAATTAGTACTGCTTTTCTCATCGGAAAATAATTTGCAAAACAAGTAACAGGTCTCACCTCCTCATGGTTACCTTCTTTCCCAAGACACATAAACAAACAAACAAATGAATAGAAAAATAAATAAATAGGCAAGTCTGAAGCTTGAATAATGCCAAGATTACAAACAAGATGCATGGCAGAGATACAGAACTCAGCTTTGGTAAAAGCAGGCCATCAGGAACAGCTTCCTCCTTGCAGCTCAGTAAGGCTAAAATCAACATTAAACATTTGCATGTCAGAAACAGTCAAACAGAAACTAGTGACTCAGAGCTAAACACAGTACTCCAGACAGGGTCTCATGACAGCAGAGGGGAAGAATCACCTCCTTCAACCTGCTGGTCAGCCTCCTTTTGATGCAGCCTAGGACATGGTTGGCTTTCTGGGCTGCAGGCGCACACCGCTGGCTCGTGTCCAACTTTACATCAACCAGTACTCTCAAGTCCTTCTCCACAGGGTTGCTCTCAATCACCTCATTCCCCCCACCTGGTATCGACACTGGGGGTTGCCCTAACCCATGTGCAGGATCTTGCACTTGGCCTTGTTGAACCTCACAGGTTCACACAGGTCTAATTCTCAAACTTGTCCAGGACCCTCTGAAAGGCATCCCATCCCTTAGATGTGTCAACTGCTCCACATATGTTGGTGTCACCTGCAAAATTTCTGAGGGTGTGCCCAATCCCACTATGTCCTTGATGAAGATACTAAACAACACTAGTCCCTGTATGGACCCCTAAGGGACACCAGTCATCACTGATCTCTACCCTAGACACTGAGCCATTGACCACTACTGTCTGGATGTGACCATCCACAACCAACTCTTCTTCCACCAGACAGTATAGCCATCAAATCTATCTCTCTCCAATTTAGAAAGAAGGATGTTGTGGGAGACCATGTGAAAGGCCTTACAAAAGTACAGAGAGATGACATTCGTAGCTCTTCCCTTGTCCACTGATCCAGTCACTCCATCACAGAAGGCCTGCAGGTTGGTCAGACAGGACATGCCCTCGGTGAAGCCATGCTGCCTGTGTCAAATCACCTCCCTGCCCTCCATGTACCTTAACATGTCTTCTAGGAGGATCTGTTCCATGACCTTCCCAGGCACAGACGTGAGGCCTACAGGCTAGTAGTTTCCAGGGTCCTCCTTTCTACCTTATTTAAAACACAGGATGCATTCCTGTTCACCCTTAACGTTTTTTTGGTTTTGTTGTTTGTTTTGGTTTTTTTTAAAACTGGCCTACTGTTACATTTGTAATCAGTAACAGTTGATTGACTTGCATCAAATCAAAATAATTTAATAACACTTTTACTGATGTTCAAAGCATATGTATGAATCGAAAGCTGTCTTCAAGGACTCCTGTCCTTTACCTTTTTACTTTTTTGTATCTATGACAGACACCAACCACATGAAATACGCCAATGGCTATAGGCCCAAATTTCTTGAGAGGTATCAGTGGAAAGTATGTTACACTTTATGTTTTCAGGTGGTTTTCACGTTTTAATATCAAAGTTATTTTAAGATGTTGCCCCTTCAGATTGCCTGAAAAGCTTAAGCAAGCTACCAGAAAAATCACTGAATTTAGGCAGCAAAATTTTTTTTTTTTAGTTTTATCTTTTCTTAATAAAAAAGCAAAAATGTTAACTTTTCTCCCCCTGCCCTAAAATCAGTATGTTACAGGACTTTTCCAGTTAAGAACCCCAGTGCTAACATATTCCTTTCCTCTTTCAACTTCCTAAGGCCTAAATTACCACAAAGCATCTTTGAAAAAGAAAAAAAAAAAAAAAAAAAAAAGAATTGTCTGAAATCTGTTGTCAGATTTTTCTGGTATTAAAATGACATCATGTAGTGAATGCACAAGTAATCTTTAGGTAGTTAACAGGATTATAGCTGAAACTGTATAGGAGTACAGAAGGACTGCAAAAACTTCTCAAAGTATATTAAGTACTAAGCTTTTAAAGCTTAGGGAATAAGAACATTCAGACACTTGGGGAATTAAGAGGAAAGTGAAAAGGCAGGAACAGTTCATTACCTTTGACTTTGTCAGGCAGCCTTTGGGATAAGGGGAGGAGTTTGGGCAAAAGGCTGTACTACATCTAGAAACATGTAGGATAACTACCAAGAAAGATTATTTAACTGAGTGCATTTTAATAGTATCTGAGGAACTTCAGTGAGTTACTGAATTAACATCACCTGCCAAATCAAGTGACAATTAGCTATTTCCTATAAAGCAAAATTGCACAAACCCTACAAAATCAAATTCTGGTGTACAAGCAAGAGTTTTTTAGCTTGATTCAGTTTATGTACCAAAAGAACAAGTTAAGGCCAAAAGCCGAACAAGGGCTTAAAAAAAGTAAAACAGAAAAAAAGTAAAAAAATAAAAATAAACAAAGGAAAAATGTGGATATTTCTACTTAAGCTTGTTTTAAGAAAATTAATTCAGTGGTTTTATTTTTTAAGACTACCACTAAAACATAAAGATAAGACAGTAATTCCATTTAATCTTGAAGAGTTCAGCATCTCCAACAGAACAACCTTGACTAAAACACACAACTATGAACATGCTCTAGTTAAACATCAAATGAGTGCTTTGCTAGGCAGGGCTCTAAATGCATGATCATTCAGACATTACAAATGGAGCATTTAATTTATTTCTCTTTAAGTGAATGAATACTCCTATGCTTGCAAAAAAGGAGAACTTATTAAAAATAAGAAAAAAGTACATCACAAATCCAAGTATTCAGAGTATTTAGTAATGTATGACTGTTATACACGTAAGAAAAATCACTTAAAAAAAAAAAACACCAACAAATGATGCTCGTACTTTTTGTAATCTAGAATGAAGAAAGTCAAACTGCTCTTATTGCCATGCCCAAATTATGAAAAAGATTAACATCTCCAATTATGGGATTTCTGCTATATCATAAGCAAATACTTTATCTAATTATTGGGGGTTTTTATAATTATACATAATGGTTAAAACATGACTGCTCTTCATAGCATCAAATTACTTAATGAAATCTTCTGGAAGAGTTTTAACTTGAAGATATTGGGTACTGTAGGTTTTCATTTTTAATGCGAGTAGTCTAATTAGTTTCCCTTATTTAACAGTTGAATACCTTCATGCAATACAGGGAGACTCCCACAGAAAACCACTTTTAATATAGAACTGAAAATCCTATTCAGTTAACTTCAGTATTTTCCTTAGCCCTTCTGCTGATTCTCATACAACAAATTAACAAAAGAATCTTCATTCAGACTGGAAGTATCTGTGGCTTGATGTCACTGAAAGGTCAGTGCTGTATTTTGGCTAAGTTCATAACAAAACAGAAGCTAAGGCTAAGGTATGTACATTGCACAGGAGACTCATACTAGTGTAGTATTTCACAGTTTACTCACTTCAGAAACCTGCTGTGTTTTATTGTAAGCACATTTACTTCCGAAATCCAAAGTCTTGTCCAATATTTTCTCATGATAGTATCAAGAGGCAGATGTAGCATATCATGTGTAGTGCTGAAGCAACTTTCAAAAGAAATTCCCATCTACAATTTTTTTCCTGCAACATTTTTCTGCTACCAACCCATAAAAATAATACAGCTTATGTGACAGGTTGAAGAATAGATCAGAAACTATAAAGCTGGAATTACGTTGTTATACACACCATTCGATAGCAGGACAGAGAATATCATTATCAACTAACATACATCTGGAAATGGGATATTTGTAAGCCAAAAATCAGTGAAAACAGTAAGTGAGGTGATACAGAACCACTCTATGGCTGGTTACATTTCTCTGCCAAGAGCTGAAGGAAAGGACAAAGTGTCTCTGGGCTTAGGCATATAAAATGTATCCCTAGCAGATTTCAGAACCAACAGCTTGAACGTTTACTGTTCTTCTAAGTATCTTTGAAATTCAATTGGCATTGTGTGTAAGGAAGCCTCTTCCCCTCCTCCACAATGCTGGAATTTCCTATCAATCTTTGACCTAAATAACGACATGCATAATTACAAAATATCTGTCAGCAATACTAAGCAAACATAACTCACACTAACAAACCAAAGGTAACATCTTGAGAAATCTTGGAAAGCGATTGGGAAAATTAGTCTGTATGGTTCATCTATGACCTATGACAGCTATGAATCTAAACAAAGAGAGATGTAAGACAACAAAGAGAAGTTTGGAAGATGAAAGAGAAGCAAGTATAGCAGCAGCAAAGATCAGAGTCATTTGGGAAATTATATATTGTGAAGGAACAAAGAAAGTAAACAAAGCATTGGAAGAGACAGCCATCTTGGTCACCAGCCAAGGGGGTCATGTTACCCAGGAACATAAAGCAGTAAGGAAGAACTTCTTTGCTGTGTGACTTAATCAGACATAACCAGAGAGCTTTTTTGTATGGAAATGTTTATGATAAAACAAGGTTCCAGGACTGAAAGGAAAACACAGTCTCTGCTACATTGCTATTACCTGTATGTAGGTGCAATCAAATTAAACATTACTATTAGCCTGGCTGTAATACATAAAGTGACAGTGGTATCACTTCCCTAGAAACTCATTAAGAAGATAAAACTCTTAATTCTACAGAGAATGAATTCTTAATTCTACACAAAAGATTTATTAAAAAGATTTGACCATGCTGAAACAGTAAACATTTAATGTTACATGTTTACAATAGAATTCACTGGTTCTGCAGACTTGCAAAGTTTCAGCAAATGTCTGACAAGAAAGCATTCTCTCCTAAGCTTTGCTTGTCCAAACTATACATGTTATCACAGACTCATTTACCTTGGATACTTCTGGGTTTGCTGGCGTTATCAAAGTCACAGACCTTCTCCCATTTATCTCTCACTGCTTCAGGTGTCATTGGCTGATTCTTTCCTCTCACAATAGCACCCAAGGATCGCTCCCAGCGCACTAATGGGAAACATGAGCCAGAGAGTTCAAGTAACAAAGAAACTTTTAGTTTCTTCAGATCAGTTTCATCTAGGCCACTACTTTCAAGGCAGTGCAAGACAGGAAAGGTTCTAAGTACCCCAATTTAATTTCACTAGTATAATTTCAAGCTGGACTAAAAGACTCACTGCTTTTAACTAACATTTAGTAAAGGAATAGCCCTGGGTTTATATTTCATTAAAGCCATGACAGACTAATTGCTCTCTGACAATATTAGATAATTTTTAGAATTCTGCCTAGTGAAAAACTGTAGCTAGAATATATCTACAGACATTCTCTTCTGACATGATTTTGGCTACTAATGCTTAGGAAACTTCTGAAAGCCTTGGAAAACTATAGGGGAAATGTGAAAACTACTTGATATCTACAAAAGAATGTTAATACTAGTAGCCAGCATCTCCAAATGGTCCCTGAAGTTGTATTTCAATATTGTAACTTTAGAGAAGCTGGTAAGGTTAATGTGAAGTGAAATCAATGGTCCTAATTCCAACCCACTAATGATACTCACCTAGGCTGAAAAGTCCTTGAATGGTTCAGGAAAATAATGCTGGTATTAGGTTCAATGTATTTAGGCGAAACATTAAGACACTTCACACACTGAATTCAGTTTCCCTCAGTATTATCTGCGAGTTTTCTTTCTGTTCATATTTAAGCTAGTTACTGGTGTCACCTAAGGCAAATCCTTAACTAACATAGCTAGTGGTTATTAAGAAGCCTAATTGCCTCAATATGTTAATGCATATTACTAGCATTTTTACAGAAATATAAACAAAGGTGGAAAGCAACTAAAAAGAAGCCTGTATACCAGCATGTGCTACTTTCACACCATGAAAACTGAAGTTATCAAAAATTATTCTTCTTGACTTCAATTATTCGGCATCCAAGAGCTAAGGTTACTTAGTTAGTAACCTTAGTTAGCTCAAAGACATAATAAAGCACATATCTAGTTTACCAGTTTTCCTCCACGTTTAGTGAAATTCGTGACTTTTACTTAAAATAAGCAGTCTCCTCAGAACCCTAGGCTTTTGCTAATTGTCTCTCTTGATACAAAAATGTCTTGAGCAGAGGTTAACTGCAAAGATGATTTGCACACTTTTGTTGTCAATTCAAAAGACAAAAATCAATCCTGCAACACAAAGTACTTACGTTTTCCAATCCATCCAGCTCCCACCTGCCAAGAAAAAAAGAAAATCATCAGCTTACCACACGTCACAAAGCAAAGCTTTGGCAATGTAGAGAAACAAAACTATACTTCATAACAAACCCATCATAATAGAAATTTCTGAACTACTGCTGGTTGTATTTAACAGTTTTGTTAAGCACTGGAATGTGAGCAACATAAAACTCAAAGAACAAGATAACAGCTTCCATCCAATTTATGAGCTAGAAGTTTGACAACAATACCCATAATGTATTCCATAACTAAGTAATTCATCTTTCCTGCAAGTTGCTTTTTGTGTTTGAATGATTTAGAAAACAAGAACTTCTTTTGAAGTACTTGCTTTGGTCTGTTTTCAAACTTATAAAGGTACAATAAGAATTGTAACAACCAAATTAGTTGTATTTTCAGCACACACCAGAATTTTATAAGGTTCTTACTGCCTGATGTACTTGTTACATACAGCACAAGAGGGCCAATATTTCTTCTGTCTATGCTGAGTATATGTAGTACCTCACTTGATAATTCAGTTTCACAAAAAAGGTTAAAACTGGACAGGCTACAGCAAATTACTGATTTTGGAGTAAGGGAAGAAAAAAGGAGGAAGAAAGGGGAAAAAAAAATTACCTCAAACAGACTGCCATTCTCTGCACAGCTCTCATGGCAAAGCCAAACAACTAATGGAGCAACATACTCTGGTTTGAAAGCATCGACAAGATCTACAGCAAATTGAAGGGAAGATCATAAAATAGAAATACTATATTATTTCACCAGATTATTCTTACTCTAACACCTTCTGACAAACAGCAGAGCCAGGAAGAATTTAACCAACAGTATGCTGACATGAAAAGACAAATTAAATGAAACACCTGAAGATCCATTAAATGCATACAACTCATGAGACACATGCATGGCTTCAAACCCAATGACACTGGTTCTCAGCCAGACAGGTGAAAGACTGTCTAAATGATGGGACCACCATAATGTGCAGACTGCAAAGCAGGCACCTTCCTAAAATTCCATCTGGCAGGTAGCCTGAAACAAGGACAAGCAAGCTAGACATAATCCTGATGGAAACATACCTGAACAATTTGCCTTTTCATTTACTATTTATAGTAAAGTTATAAAGACAAGACAATATGAAAAGAATTTAAGCTGCTGAATATTTGAGAAACATCCCAGTTTAAAATACTGATATTTACAAATGTGATACTGGGAATTATCAGCCATGCAGAATTTATATCAGTTGTATTTTGTTGTATATTGTAAGTTGTATTTTCACTGTCATCTGGTACAAGAGTTTTCTTGAAAAACTATCTGAAAGCAGTAACTTATAACCATGCAGCCACTCACTCACAACCCCCCTTCTTCCCTCCTGCTCCTGGAGCAATAGGGAGGAGAATTGAAAGAAGTGGAGGGAGGGAGGTAAGAAATAAATGATCAGTGCTGTAACTATCTTATAGGGAGACCAAAGGATCTCACTCTTCTTAAAATCACTAAGAAAGAAAATTAGGAGGTAGTTTTATCACTCTAGTAAGTATCTCCAGGAAATTCCAGCTACTGAATTCCACTCCATGCTTCACGAACTCATGGCTGCAAGCTTAATGTATCTGACTCTTCCCTAAGTAAGTGCAATAAATCCCTGGAACCTACAACCTACAGAGGTACTAGATTTCCTGATCACTTGGATTTTTTTTAGACTTAAAGCAGGATACTTTAAACAGAACTTAATTAGTAAAATAAAATCATGCATTCAATCCATGCACAACCGTATAAAATTTATTATATTTTAATATCTTGTATATCAGACTGAAAAATTTAATGATTTCCCTGGTTTTGAAATTGGCCTAGGGAAAAGAAGGGCAAGAAGCAAATGAAACAGGCTATCACAGAATCATAGAATGGTTTGGGCTGGAAAGGACCTTAGGATTATCCAGTTCCAAACTCCCTGCCACAGGCAGGGACACTTTCCACTAGACCAGGGCTTTCCACTAGACCAGGTTGCTCAAGGCTCTGTCCAACCTGGTCTTGAAAACTGCCAGGGATGGAGCAGCCACAGCTTCCTTGGGCAGCCTGTTTCAGTGCTTCAGCATTCTGACAGTAAAGAATTTCTTCCAAGAAGACTTTCTGAGAGCAATTTGCTCTTACAGACTTTTATTTCCAAATCCTTTTTGTTTCTTCTTTTCATTTGCCAAAGTAATTCTATTTATCCTAAATTTACACTTTACACACAGCTGTCTCCTGATGCATTCTTTATACTGACTTCCCAGTGCAGTGCTCTGTTAAAACCTGTTAAAGCATTCAAAGATTAGTAAATGTGCAATAAAGTAACAAAGAAGTACGCACGTAACATGTTGTGCAAACAATAGTATTTTGCACTTAAGACAATATTATAATAACTGCAGAGACCTTATGCACATACCCAGTTCCACATATGATGAAACAACCAAGCCTTGCCACTGTAAGTAGGAGGATCTTGGAAAAGACTAATTAAAGAGCCTTACCACATGAAACTGTTTTTGTGAAAAATTGCTTCTTATCTTGTGGAAGAAAAGAAGAATTCCTTAGACAACATAAGTAAGTTGACAATTCAGAGACAAAAAGACGGTAGAAATAACGAATTAACAGTGTATGAAATGTAAAGGATTTGCATTTTCAAAGAGACAGGAAAGTCAGCTGTGCTTCAATTCACTGAAAAACATCAGTACATTTCGACCTTAAATAATTCACCTTGTGGCATTACAGTCTGGGTCAGTCTGGATCCAGCAGTAGGAGCAATTGTGTTGCAGTGGATGTTGTACTTCCGACCTTCAATTGCAATTGTGTTTGAAAGACCCAAAAGGCCAAGTTTTGCAGCACTGTAGTTTGCCTGACCAAAGTTTCCATATATTCCAGCAGCTGAGGAAGTCATAATGATTCTTAGAGGAGGAAGGGGGTGGGAGGGAAGAAAAGTGCTATTATTTCTCCAAGTTTTTCAGTTCTACACAACAGCATTTTCCAGCTTTGGCATTATATTGTCCACATTTCACAAAACAAAAGTGTGCAAATAAGAAAACATTACAAGTTGACTTTGCTAACAACCAGATGCCTTTTTTTATGTTTGACTGACAGCAAATATCTGACGAATCCTGAAAGCATTATCATAGTAGCAGAAAACTGACATAGTTATGAGCGTTTTTGAGTTATAGTGCAAAATAAGAATAGGCATTCTGTGACAAATGGGTACAATATAGAGAAAAGTATTTTCTTTTCATGTTCTAACTGCACTTCAAGTAGCATTATTCCTTTAACTATCAATTGGCTTGAGCAGCCAGAAGAATGTATTTTATTGAAAATTACTTCACCTTAATATCTACCTGGTAATATGTGAAGACACATTCTTGTAGAATTCACATTCAAAGAATCCTGATGTGTGTTAAACACATGAAGGAAGCAGCTAGCAAAGTCTTGCCCCTTGCTGTCCCCTAACATTACTGCTGTGGAGATGAATGAACTCCTCACATCCTAAATGGATGCAACTCTTAGACTTGAACCATGTATTCTGCCTGCTGATCTCTTTGCTTATCCTTACAGTTCAGTTCCCTGGATGAGAATAAGTGTCAGTTTGGTCACAGAATCACAAAGAAGCTCACAGAGCTTTCGACATGTGGCTATGGTTGTTAAGATTAATATAATCATGTCAGGGTTTTGATAAGGAGAAGCAAGAAGTGAAAAAACTTAAAGGTCTGAATTCAATGCACTTTTTCAGTTAACAGTAACACATAACCAAAATAGACTAAGAGCACTCCCTCTTACTTTTAAGACAAGTACATTTGTGCAAAGGGGGGATAAAAACACCCCAAACAAAACCCCAACCCCAAACAAACCCCAAGACTCAGAAGCAAATAATCCACATGTACTTGTCATTTTAATAAAAAGAGGAGGCCACAAATCCCTCAGACTTGCAGCAGCATACATTAGTATGTGTGTATTACTTGCAGTAACATACATTGTAAACATTTCTAACCAGCCCTCATGAAAAGAAACAGCATTCTGTAATCCCACTGCTCCTGTCTGGTATATTTGCACCTACATGGAAAAAACTTTTAAACATCTGGCTTGGAAAGCAGAAAGGGATGCAATACTGAAAGGGTAAGGCTTACACATTTGGGCTGATTTTGTTTCATGCCAGTGACAGTGAAAGAATAGGACACAAAACTCCTCCTTTGGTGACAGGGCATGCATCAGTCTGTTTTACTGAAAAAGTAAAAAAACCCCAACAAACCAAAACCAAATTTTTACCTGCCAAATTTCTGATTTTTCATATGATTCCATGCAGCTCGGGTGACCAGGAAAGATCCCCTCAAATGAATTCTGTGAATTATATCTAGGAACAAATTAATGTCACTTTAATAATCCCAGAATTTTGCCTCCCAACTTGAAATATACCGTTTGTTTCTTCTTCATGACAAAACCTACACTCTTTTCATAGTCTCAAACTGTTACTAAAAAAGTGGTGGGCTTTTTTTTTTTTTTGCTTCTCTTTTTTACAGATCATTTTAAAGGGCTTGCCTGAAATACACTGATCGTCTCTTCTTCCTTTTGGACTCTTGAGTATACAGTTCACAAGCATTCATAATTCCTGCACTTAAGCACAGTCAAACAAGGATACAGAAGGTAGATCATCTTTGCAGAAGTCTGTTCAACTACCTACCATCTCACTGAAAGTTCCCCCTGTTCTTCTGTCCTCTGTCAACTAGTTTTGGGGTTTTTAAGCCGTTCAGTATTCAGCCGGTCACTAGGAATGTGTTCTGCTCACAAGAACTATTGTGTGTGTTTCACATGGCTCTTTTTTGCATTCCACTCAGCAACAAGGAGTGGCAGCTACAGCCTTTCTTCCCCACATTTTGAAACTACATACACCTATCATGCATTGCAGCACAGATCTGGATTGCACACTGAACAAAAACCAGTTGAAGACAAGCAGCTTACCACTAAGCTGTCAGGGCAAAAGATAATTCTTTAATCTGCCATAAGGAGCATTCCCCGCCTTCTCTTGTTCCTTGATCAATGGGAGGGATGTACTTTTCACCTTTCACACAGAAAATGCATTTCAAAGTTTATCAACTCACCCCAATCTTCGTCACTTATCCGAACAAATGAACGGTCTCTTAGGATCCTGAAACACATCATTAGGAGAACAAAACAAACAAACAAACAAGAAGATGAACAGATGTTTACACAAATGTTTACACAAAAGTGACAGCCCACAATCAAACACGAAAAAGCCTTCAACTTACCCAGCATTGTTTATAACAATATCTGGGGGGTGGGGGGAAGAAAGAAAAAAAAAAGAAACTAAGTGAATGCACTGATAAAATACAAGCTTGTTTCTAGTTTTCTCCCACTTCTAAAAACATATAGAGTCAAAACCATTGCACACATACATCATATTAGTATTCTATAGCTCCTTGTCCCAAACAATGGAACCCTACCATAGGACAAAATTTAGACAAGACAAAATTACTTCAGTACAGGCAAGTCTCAGCCTCCCAGTGAAACAAAGCCTGACAGGAGGTATAGCTGAGAAATGCTGGGTACCTAGGAACGCAATACCTGCAGGATGAATCCATCCTGCACAGTTCTGCACCTTGTTTCGAATTCAGAGTGCTCCTGATTATACAGTTTGTGTCACCATCTTTGTTGCAGTAAGCCCGAATGATAACTGGAAGAATCACAGAGTCACCAAGCCACTAAAGCAACCTAGATCATAACTTTTTGTCAAATATTTAAGCTTTGACCATGTGTACTTTTAACCACTTAATCCTGAGTTAAAAATCACATATACTTCACAATTAAAGACTGGCAATCATATGCTAAAGAGGAACATTCCTTGATAGAAAAAATACCTCAAGGTGGGTTTTTTTTTTTGTTTTCGTTAAAGCATTTTGATCTTCACATATGCAAAAGAGCTTCCAAAACATGACTCTTTACCCTCATTATTTATCCTAATTTTATGAAGCTGCTATAATAATCAATGAAGTCTGTGCATTGAGACATAAAATGTTTACCATTACTTAAGTATAAAATTCTGAAGGCCAGGAAAACAAGAATCATATATTGAGCTTTAAATTTCTGCTAAAAACTAGGAGAAAGGTAGAAAAGTTGCCCATGCAGATTAGAAGTGGAAAGCCCCTGATTTAGGTCTCACTAAGGGCATCAAGGATTGGTGAGTTCTAACTATTATCACACTGTTCGTCATGTACTTGTGAATTGCACTGTTTATAATGGCTCTGCACCTGCAAACAAGTTACAACAAGAGTTAAGCCATTGTACCTATCCTCCCAAAAGCCTCGAGTGCTGTCTTCACAAGCTTTTCACCATTTTCCACTGAATCTGTAAGAAAAAAGTATGAATTTTCAAGTAAAATGAACTGGATATATTTCACTTCCAGGATATCAACAACTAATTCCATGAAGCTAAGAGAAATAAATTGTATACAACCCCAATATAAAATGAATTCATATTCAGCCACTATCTGCATGTGGCCTAAAGCAAATCCCACACACTATGTTGAAATGACACAACATTTGCCAATGCAAGAAAAACAAGAAGCAAAACTACTCAGAATCACCCATTCCCATTTTGCCTCTGACAACTGCAGAGGCACAGTTTCTTATTTCCATGTTAAGAAAGCATATGAAAGGGTATTACTAGACATGTATTAATTAAAAATACAATTGATGCACTTCTTTTAGCATCTGTGTCTCCCTACTCCACATCACATTTAACCAATTCAATTTATACATTATTGGCAAGCTGGCAGTAGTCCTTCATTAAACAATGTCAAAAATTCAATCAATATGTCCACTATTGCTAAATAAAGCATTACACTAGTCTGGGAAAATAACATACCATAATTAGGGACTGCTTTCCCTCCTTTTGCTCTGATTTCATCAACAACTTTGTCAGCAGCTGAGGAGCTCTTCCCATAGCCCTTGAAATCACCTCCAAGATCATTCACTGTGCATCACAAAGAAATGTATTTTTCATTGTTAACACTCAGACTTCACGGTCTCTTCTTACTTCATTATCACACTGGAAGTTATAAGGAGTATTAATGAAAGCTGCTGCATGTGGATCCTACTGAGAATCTCAGGTGATTGTTAAAAACACTAGGTCGCTTTAATTTCTTTTTTCTTTAGTACCACAACACAGAGTATCAGTTTTTAGAAGTAGCATGGGAAACATAACTTACTCTGTTTCTTCTCTCTCCACCATGCATTCAAACTTGCTTGCCCTGCCCAAGATACCTCTCTAATTGTGTTACTGTAGTTCAGAGACTAAGATCAAGATTACCTATCAATCATAGGTGATTAATTCTGGTCTCCTGTCAAAATGCTATAGCTACTTCATGAATGGTAAAGAAGACTGAGAAGACTTTGTTCTTGTTCAACAGTGTAGCTAAAATGTTACTAGTAAACTTCATTACAGAATAGATCAAGTGGTTCGAACAAAGGGAAAAGATCCTGTTCCAGATCCTGCTCCCGTGGGGTAAGGCCACCTGACACAGGGAGCTGCTTTGCTTCCAAGCTGCTCTGTGTACTGGGACATACATCATTAAAGGTAGCTGCACAGTATCAATAGTTTGCTGCACTGCTGTATTTGCTTGCCCCACAGTTTTGTAGAATCCATCAGGGGAAGAAAAACACCCCCAAAAAATCCACATACACATTATATTTGGACAAACAATTTCAAAAAAACAGTAAGAAGCATGTTTAAATGGGTGTAAAATGAAATCGTAAGGAAAATAGAATTGACTGTGGATTTACATATGATACTGGTATTTTGCTGAACAGTCTTTTGCTATAGCAAATTCCAGCTTTTTGCCTTCTAATTTTTTTAAGTCCCCAAGAAGCCAGCAATAGTGAAATCCTCAAAAACATATGAGACATTATTGCTGGTTCTGATGGTAAACAGCAACTGTAAGTCTGCTGTATCATCAGAAAAGGAAATAAACTCATATCATGCCCCCTTTTTCTTCTCTTTCCTTTTAATTTTCTTCTCCCCCCCCCCTTTTTTTATTGTTTGTTTTTTTGGGGTTTTTTTATTGTCCATGTAAAGAGGAACATAAGTTGCAGGACACATGAAAAAAATTGTTCTCTATTACTTAAACTAAAAAGTCTCATTTGAACTCCTGTATTCAACTTCATGTGGAGCACTGCAAGAGAAATGTAGAAAAACTGCAGAAAATCCATATGAGTAAATGCAAATGCCAAAGCCCAGAAGTAGTGAGCCATGTAAAGAATGGGGGAGGTGTGGGGAGACAACACCAAACCAGTATCAAGAACCACCTAGCCTGAAGCAGAAAAGGTTAAAACAGTATATGATGAAACGCTCAAGCACATAAACAGACTGATGCAAAAATAAAGGAGACAAAATCTCGAAGCTAAATAGATCTATATCTAACAGTTCAAAAATGCACAATTCAGGTGAGGCACTAGGGAAAATTTCCAAGTGTAGTGAAGCATTAAAATAGGTAACATAGGCAGACTGCTCCGTTTGCAACATTAAACGTCTTTAACACGACATTAAAGAAAAGCAAGTCAGGAACAGCACCAGGACTTCTAATCTGTCCTGGGAAAGAAAAGTGGACAATTTTGTGGTAAACATTTATACAAAAGCACTCAGTTAGTCTTCTTAAGACATTAAAACTCTCTACCAAAGACATGCTTATATATGTTCATCCTTCACTTCAATTGTAATTTGCTGACGAAAGCTTAATTAAGTATTTGGGAAAATTTCTAGACGTAGCAAAGCACCTTAGGCTGAGTGCAGGCACTAAAAGAGTTGAAGCGAAAGTGTGTACACAAGAAAAAACACAGCTATTCCAGGCTTTGAAAATGGTAAAATAACCCTGCAAGAGTAATTAAAACAAAGAAAAACAAACAAAATAACATATAAATGACATTATTTTAAGCTCAAGCTTTACATCATATAATATCCAGCTGAAAACATCCAGTAGAAAAGAGCCAGAGACTGTAGCAGTTGTGGCAAAGCACGATTATAGTCTGAACCATAGACAAGAATTTCTCTAAGCCTATGGGTGCATTACTAGCAACCAGTGCAGAACAGCAGGAGCAAACCTGTAAAGTGAAACAGTTAGTGCTGAGGACCTAACACCTATAGTACATAGTTGGGTGGTTTGTTTTTTTTTTTTATAAGTCAGCTCATTTCATGCTGTAGCCTGGTGCCGAACACACACTGGGAACAATCTCGGTGCACTGCTAAATTGCCTCTTCCAGTTTGGTTTTCAAAGGAACATGTACATCAATACCATTCCACAGCACAAAAATACAGATGCAAATCAGGAGAGATGCTTCAAAACCATGTCTCTAATTAAACTAAAACAGCAACACAGAAGAGCCCTCTGACTGAAAAAATAAAAAAAAAAACAGTAAGGTCTGGACGTAACACAGGTTGCAAGACAAAACCAAAGTATTCCCTTCCTCCTGCTTCCAACTTTTTCTGATAAAAAGCATGAAAGAGCCAAAGCATGACCAAAAAAAAAAAAAAAAAAAAAAAAAAAAAAAGGTAAAAAGCACTAGGAGGCAGTCTTTGGGTGGTAAGAAAAGGTGAGTCTAACCACACCGACAGCAACTCACTCAACAAAAGGCTGCACACAGACATACAGAATTGGACAGATAAAACTCCCATTTTGGGACACACTGGTATTCCTTCAGCTACAGTATTTGATCATTGTTCTTAAAATATACCTTAATTCCATAACTTAAAAAAGAGGGCTTGTTTTTAATACACAAGATGCGAGTCTTTTATCTGCTTGAGTTAAAAAAAAATCTTTACATAAGTAACTTCTCAACACTTTGAAGTCAGAATCATAAAAGAACAAGAGTAATAAATACAAGCATATAGAGGCAACTGCAGAGCAGTTACCATAGACTTCAGTTACTACAAGAAGAGGTGAAGTGCAGTTTCCAAAGGGAAACAAGAAGTTTCCCTTACTGACAGTCAATTCTTAACTTACTGATTTAACTATTGCGCAATGAGGCCACAAGCTAAGTAAGTAAGCTATGATCATGCAATACATTTTCTTTCAGATCATTCTGGAAAGTCAGAACACCACTAGCTATACAGAGTCAATGTAATTAAATATCTGGGCTGCTTTAGTACCTAGCTTTTGTTAAACACAAACTTCAGATAAAGTATTCATTTCCTGGTAAGTAAGGCATCAAAGGTGGCAACCAGCAGTGTCTTTGTCTCCACAAAGACTTGCATATTTAATCGATAAAGTAAAAACAAACAATTCTTATAAAATTTTGTATACTGAGATTGGGATTTTTCTTAGAAAGCTACTAAAAATCAGCAAGTAGGTTCATGTCCATGATTTCTTTAAACTTGTGACTTCGAACTCATCAATTATACCTGTACAAATTCATAGACAGTCGAATCATAGAATCATTGAATTGCTTATGTTGGAAAAGACCTTTGAGATCAAGTCCAACTGTCAACCTACCACTGCCAAGTCTACCACTAAACCATGTCCCTAGACTGCCACGTCTGAACAGTCTTCTAAATGCCCCCAGGGAAGGTTACTCAACAACTTCCCTGGGCAGTCTGTTCCAGTAGTTGACAACTCTTTTGGTGAAGAATTTTTTCCTAACATCCTATCTAAAAATGGCAATGCCAACTGCTGGGGAATGCCCAGGAACGTAACTTACCCTTCAAAATTAGCTTGTGAAACAGCATTTTGCACAACTAAGCATTCTCTGAAGAAGGTTCAACCAAATGACTACGGAACTATCAGAAATCCTTTACTGAGAGCTATTTGGCACTGTCACTGAGACCAGATGGCCCCCCTGTGCAATGCACTGCAGAAACAATGCAGTGTACTTTCAGTATATTCTGTGCTTTCTACATTTCAATAACTTCTTTCCTGGAGTAAGGTTACAGAAGATAACATACATTTTCAAAAGGCGACATTAAAAGTGCCTGAGCAGTACTCACCTAAGACAACACGCTCTCTGGCCGCAATGCACAGTAAAGACTGGTATACATGGATGAAAGTTAAGTCCAGGAAATTACCTGATTCAAATTGGCCTTCCAGCAAAAATAAGCCCACAGTCAAACTTGGGCAACTTGTTTCATAAGAAAATAAAGCTTAGAAGCAAAATTTAAATAGTAAAAGATAAGACAAAAGAAACATTAAATAACAAAGGTTACCATCCAAAAGGGCATGGACTGTTGAATGCAATGCAAAAAGGCAAAGGTTACTATCTAGATCAAGTTAGTTAACATAAATAAAACTTACCAACTACTGAAGCTCCTCTTTCAGCAAAAGCCAGAGCATATGCCCTGCCCAAACCTAGTTCAAAATAAGGAAAAAAAAAAGGTAAAAAAAAAAAAAAAAAGAAAAAAAGAAAAAAAAGAGTCAATCTGTGTCCTGGATCACAACTCATGAGAAAAAGCTACACAGAAACAAATCACATGAGGAAAAATGCACCAAATCAACACAAAAACCTTAAAAGTTCAAAGTAAAACACTAATTGTCCCAGGAGTTAAAAGCTTCACATAAGCTCAAAACACGAAAGTAAATAAAACAGATAAATGGTAGACAAAAGGCTACAGTCATGAGAACTAAAAAAAAAATAAAAATCCCTATGCTTACTCTTTGTTATTGCACTGGACAGAACCATTAGGGAAAGCTGCTGTTGAGTTTATGCTTGTGATAGAAAAATACACTTGAAAGGCAGAAAGTTTAATGTCCTGATGTAACCTTGAAGGAGGGGATGTTTCAAGTTAATTAATTACATTCTAAGTGAATAAGATACCTCCCTGGTTAAGGTTAGTTTTTAATATTTGAAGAAGAAACTGAACAAAATCTAACTGTCAGTGAAGATGTACTATCAAAACCCCTCCAATTATTCGGATAAAAAGGAACCACTTAATATCACAGTTAACCAGATGCACCCACCGTTTACCTATATTAACTTTTTACCTCACATCCAAAAGCAAGACTTGTGCACCTTTACTCTCACTCTGGCTTAGATTCTAGGTGTGTTATACATTAGTTATTTGTTATAAGAAATAATTATCCATCGTATCATTCAAATGTTATTGACATCAATGATAATTTTTTCATTCCAAAAGAAACTGAGATTTGACTGATCAAAATACAACTGGTCAGAAAGAAGTTTCTCCGAGTACAACAGTATCTCTTTGCCCTTCACCAAAATATTCAAAGCTAGCTGTCAAGAGAAAAAAATGGGGAGAAAAATCAGAACTATTTAGATAGTGTTGAAAGATACTAAACTCACACCAACAGACTGGAATTTTCCTTAAGACTCCAACCAGTCTCTGCAATGGAGTGCACCACGTGAGATGCAGCCACTGCCTGATGCTAACCAAGTCCAAGAAACTTTTTTTTGTATTGAAAAGCCACACAACTTAGAAGTGCACAAAACCCAGACCATGTCATATGTGCTGGTAATCTCAATTAGCCAGCAAGGACTGAATGCTTCAGAATCAAAACTAATCTTAAAATTAAAAAAACCAGCTTGCAGTGGCAATGCTATGTGACAGGCCACAACAATACTTCACAGGGGATTTGCACAAGGTGAAAAGAAACTTGCATTTTTAGATGCTTGTTTATGTGAAAAAAGGCCTCACTTTGAAACAAACAAGTGATCAAGATGTTTTAGGTCTGAGCTGCTCACTAGCATCCAATTCAAAAATCAGTGTTGACAATGTCTTTGTTTTGCAAATACCTAAGGTCTTAACCTGTTCTTCAGTGAGACCTGTTACATAGAGAAGCACATAACTCATAGGGCTGGTAAAAGGTGAAAATCACCAAGCAAAGATCTGGCCTCAATTCTTCTCTGGTTTGTCAGCTGCAGGAGACCTGCGTGTTTTCCACAAAATCTCATATTCATGGTCCTTCTCCACAAGACATCACATCATCTAGGCCTCCAAAGTGACTTCTCTATATGCAGCTCCACAAAAATAAAAAAAAAAAAAAAAAAAAAAAAAGCGCAAAACTTTACTGTGGGAAGAAAGAATCTTCCTAAAGGATGACAGAACAAGCTCCTTCAGCAGCTTATCACAACAACAAACTTTGCCTCACTCTTGGCCACACTCAGCTCGTATCTTCGCTGAAGTATGAGAGTAGGCAAAGGTCAAATGCATTCTCAATCATTCAGAGTAAGAGGGGAAAAAAATACAATCAAATAAAACATGAGGAGAAAATAATACTTAAAAAAAAAAAAAAAAAAGCACACCACAACAAATACAAACCCAACATTTCCTGGCAAAACCAAGCATTCCACTGCAGAACCACCTTCCCTGTTCCCCCGAAACCTCTCCCCAACCCTTGACCTCTCCGCTGCCTGCTCCCCTGTGCCTCCAGAAGGCCTCACAGAAGGAGGTTGGGAAGGCAGCGGCAGGCTGGAGGCTGCTTTCTGCAGCAGCAGTGGCACATGTCAAACTCCTCCTGGAACAGCAGTGTCAGACCACGCAGGTTGCAAGCGTCAGTCACTGGGTCCAAGGCAAAACTGGAAGGAATTAGGATACCAAAACAGTACGTGGGGCAGGACATCCACTACCGCAAGCAGTGTGACTTCTCCCGTGTATTTAAACGACAGAGAGCACGCACAGAGGTAGCGCTGGCAAGCTCGTTTTCAGCAGTGCGGGGCTCATATCG
>NW_009932383.1:38504-49205 GCF_000696875.1 Nestor notabilis | reverse complement strand
GGAGAGTACGGGGTGCCCTCTCGGCTCTGGTGCCGAAAGCAAAGCAACTGCGGGGAAGGGTATTTTGTCTTGTCTTGAAAAGTCACAGCGCTAGTGTAGTGTGTAAAATGCTGATAAACGCCGTCGAGTCGCGCATGACAACGGGGAATGGAAGCGCTGGCAGGGTCTGCAGCCTGCCGCTGAAGGCGGAAGGGCTGGGGAAGGGAGACACACTGAGAAATGCTGAGCAGCGAGCGAGTTGCTTCAGTCTCACGGCGATCCGGAGCTGCACGCTTCAAGCTGGCCACGCAGAGTGCTGCGTGCTGGTAAAACCCCGGTGGCCTGCAGAGGTACAAGCCAAGGCTTGCCCTGGACCCCTGCTGGTCTCGGTCTCGGGTACACAGTAAAGGCTGGGGGAGGCCTCTATATATCAAAGGAAGTTTAGATCCAGGTATGTGCATGCAATTGCATTGTAGTATTTAATATTAACGTAATTCACAACAACTTTCTCTTCATACTGTTCGCACTCAGTCAGCTTTTAACTAAAAACACAGTTCTCAAAGAAGTAAGAAGCACCAGAACAACCATTTAAAACACATACAAAGGTACAAGCATCTAAAGACACCAGAATGTTTCATGCCTCCATTATCATCGTGTGTATTTCTAAAGCACTCTTCACAGCCACAAAGCAGTCGACTCTCAGCAACACAGACCACAGAAGGAAATTTCTAAGCTCAAGCATTTCCAAATGTCCCTTTAGGCTGCCTGTAAATGGCATGATTCGCCTCCCTCAGACTGTCCCCTAGCAACGATTACAACCATCAACAAAGCTCCACCATTCATCTGCTGTCTGAAGTGTAAGTTGCTGAGGGATGGGAATAACAGAATTCTCAAGGTTACAATACAGGAGTTTAAACTCATGGTAATCAGGAAAGGCCTTTTTCTCCTCCTTTGCTTGGGACTGTCCTTAGGCAGCATTCTTGTAAATATGACTCTACTGTTCATCAACCAACTTCTCAGCTATGAAGCAAGTTTACTTTAAATAGACTCTGGAGCTGTAAACAACGGGTGCCAGGAAAAAAAAAGGTGGCACAATTGCTTTGCTCCTCGCAATATCCAATTATGAAATGCTGTTTTCAATATTGTTCATTTTGTTTGGACAAAGGTGGTAAAGAAACTGTGTTAGATAAACCTGAATGAAAACAAAAAGAAACAGAACTGTATGTGCTACCAAAACACAGACAAAACCCCAGAAGTATTTGCTTACATGCCTTAGATCAATCTGAATGCGGGGGGGATGTTGGTGATTTACAGAGTCTCCGTGGCTGGCATCTGAAAGAAACTGTTGAGAGAAACTCCCACAAAACATAGCATTAACCTTTGAGGGAGGGTGGGATGTTCACTGAAATCGAAGCCAGCTGCGTAGGCTCCTGATAAGATTAACATAATACAGAATCTAAAATAGAAGGAGGGAGTTTAGGCAGACTGTTTCATAAACATCTGAGTCCATGGAAAATAAATACAATCAAATACATGTGGCAAACAATAAAGTAATACTGAGCAAAAGATGAGGGGAGAACATGAAGGGACAGCAGTGGTTTATGGCTCTTTGTATGAACTTGAAAGCAAGGGAGGAGTACTTGCATCCCAGGCAAACACAGCAATGATGGCATAACCTCTTTGACTTGAACCGTTTGGAGAGGCAATGAGTGCTACAGCAGCAGAGGAATCCTCGTGGGCCTGAAAGAAAAGAGAACAAGTCCATTTAAGTTAAACTCATAACCTAAGAGGTGCTAGAAACAACGGTTGGTTGTGGTAATCTAAAGCAGTGAGCTCAGGTACAGGTGTGAGGGAACTGCATGTCCAGCAAATCATGAAAGATGTCATCTGAAGCAGCAGCAGAGAGGGGAAGGTGTCCTGTAGGTTTCAAAGGCATGATAGGGCCTTGTCTGTTGAGAAGATGATTACGGAAGGACCACAATAATTGCGTAAAGGTTTGGGGACGTTATCCAAAAGCTTGGGTTGTCACCAAGGCACAGAACATTGCCATGCACGTTTCTCAGTTCCTCTTTGGCAGGAGAACTACACCAGCAGCGTTAACTGAGAATCGTGGAGAACCAGTGAATAGAAGAACCAGTAAAACCATGCTAGGGATGGTTACTGGCCACTCTAAAGATAAAAAGAAAAGTATAGGACAGAACTACAATGTATCAGAATGGAAGATCTTTTGATTATATTAAAGATTAAATACTGATGATTTGAAAATATTTTCAAACCACCAGTGTCAATCCCTATCAATCATCACTAGCAAATGTCCTTATAAAAACAGAAGATATTTTTGAAGATCCAGTGCTTTAGGGAATTGTTCATTCTTCAGATTGCCATTTTGGCATTCTAGTTGTACAGGAGTGTACGAATATCTGTATTGATGACACTGGGGATTGGTATAAATTACATGCAAGCACAATCAAAGATTTTACAAGCAATTTGGCAAAGTACTTAGGCTGGCTAGAGTTGAAGTGTCAATTCACATGCAAGGAAATCACTCCAAGGAGAAGAAGTTAACAGAGCCTCAGCAGGGAGGGAGATCACGGTAGGGCAGGGACCACCACCTCTACCAAGAGGATTGCCATTTCTTGGAACCGTGAACAATGTGGGGAATGGGGAAATTTGTGTCTGTGCTACCCATTCAAACAGCATCCCAAATTCATTCCTGTGTGACAATCAAGACAGATGTGGGAAGAACTTTTAAGAATCTGAGGAACTAATGAAGGCACAAAGCTAAGGTTGTCCAGTGATAGCCCCAAAGAAGGGGTTAAACAACTGTTTTACAAGAATATGGTAAAAATTGGTCATCAGTGGTTTATGTACCATCTGCACTGACTTAATGTGCTGAAACACAGAAGGTGGCTTTGATTCTAATTGAATTATGTAAAAGTTTAAACTTAAGAGAAGGTTAATGTGAAGAGAAACTGACTTTAAATTGCGTGGGCTTGGCTCACTCTCTTTGAAGTGAGATTATTTTTCAGTTACAGATGCTGGAGAGAATTGTTATTTGCATTAAAGCACCGGTGTTTCACAGATGTTGTGGTGACTGTAAAGTCACTGTAGAGGTGACATGGGTGAGCACATGCAGTAAACCATCAGGTCTTCTACTTTCACAACTTACCTGGAATGGGTCTTGATCTCCCTAACGCAGGGCAACAGCAATACTACCTACTCCAGCACAGACAGCACTGCTTCAAGAGACCTCTGCAGGTGTAGAACAGCCAATAAAGGTAATGCTAACCTTCTGTAGTGACTCTACTGGTGCCAGAAAACATAACTGAGCAAGGCAACCAGAGTAACTTGTGCTGGGTTGAGAGTTAGCCAGTTCCTTCATAGAGCCACAGTAGCAATATGAGAACAGATCTGTTCTCTAATCAAAGAGTTATCTGTTATCTAATCTAAGAGTATCTGTTATCTAATCAAAGAGTTTCTGAAATTTGCAGAGATGTTAAAACACAGCCAAAACCCATCTGAACAGGTTCATCCTTTGTATGTTGAAGGATTGGGTCTACTTGACAATTCCACGAGAACATGACATGGGCTGTCACGGGAGGGCTGTGAGAGATGGATGAATAGTCTGATCTTGTTTACCAAGTAGGTATAGTACAGACAGGTAAATTTTAGAGGCAACTTCCTGTTAAGATACACCAGCTTTCAGATCCTCCCACCCTCATGACACAGGAGATGTGTTACCTGGTGATGTGCACTGTTACCTGAATGCAGCTGCCCTCTGCGTGCAGTGGAAGAAAATCTGCAAACATTCCAGATTACCCGGAATTACTTTCGTTAGTACAAGGGAGTGCTTCCTTGAAGGACCACGTACTCCATATGCTTTTGTCTGGTATGCCCAGTGAAGCGAGGCTCAGGGCTGGGCAGTGTATGTCAGAGTAACCAGCATTAAGTCTTTCAACCACTGAAGGAGTATAGGGGCCTGCACTGATGATTCCAGAACGTTTTATCTTGCCTGTATGACTCTTAAGGGTTTACCCTATAAACCATACTTGAGGATACAGTTAAAACACAACTAAGACAACTGAGCCATCTTTAATACAATATCCACCCAACTCTCTTGGATGTGGACAAATGGTTTTAAAACTAAGAATAAAAAACCAAAACAACCCAGCAGCCCAGAGAAAGATCTAGAAAGAACACTGTTCTGTAACATAGTTTTTCTACCTCTTAACTCATACCTATTTTTTCTTTTAATATATCCATCACTTCTCACAATTCCACGATTTCCTTTTTTTCCCCTGAAATACATTTCAAGATTTCCATGAATACAAAAGTGAAAGTCACTAAGAATAGCATACCCACCACTGTCCCCAACTCACCTACTTCCTGGCTACTTCCAACTTCCATCAAAGTGTAGGTATGTGCTGTCAGGCCACAAGCATTAGGTACTTGGGAAGACAACTAATCATCTGACTGCAAGTCAGACAGCATTAAAAGATGTGCAGCTTAGTACCTTACTGGTCCCTTAGAGATTCATACAAATATAGAAAGCTCAAAAATGTACCTACTTCCATTATTGTTTTGACCCAACCCTGTAACTTAAGGACAGCATTTCTTTGTTAAATGCAATGCTTCAAGTACTGAAAGTCCAAAATTCCAGATTCCTACAAGTATCATGAATGTACCTGAAAGTTTAGAAGACTGCAACATCACACATCACAAGATCAAGTACTCAATAGCTGAAGGAACACAAAAACACATTAACAAAAAATGTTCCTCCAACTAAGTCAGAAGAATGCCTTCCTGAAATATAGCTGGAGGACATGAAGATGACTAGATGGATAAATTTTGAAAGCTTTATGCTCAAGGAATATTTGACAGCTTGGGAAGGATTTAAATTCAGGCTAATTAAGAAAATCTGCAAAATTTCAGATTTTCTTGTCATGATGCCTGCTCTGACACCAAAGTTGCAAAAATCAGTTTCAGGCAGATCCTTGAGACAGCACAGGGGCTCTCACACTGCAGCAGAAAATTGTATCAAATCTTGCAGTGACCAAGTGCTCATCTCTTACCCTCTCTGTAAAATTTACTGCTGAGAACTGCCTTGTCACAGACATTTCAAACACACTGTAAAAACTCAACCTTGGAAAGCAATTTCAAACTAACACCTTGAGAAAAAGATGGCTGATTTTTCCCTAATGCACTCTCTTATTTAAATGTAAAATTACTAACATGTATTAATAAAGCCCCAGCACAAAGGTGTTGACTTCTGTAGCTGGCACAGAATCTGCCACACAACACAACTTTCTGAAACAAAGTGCTCATCTACACTGGGGTGTGATCACACATGATCCAGCCTCAGGTCTTCCTTTCTCTTACTTCTATCTGTATGTGATACATGAAGGTATAACATCACAATTTTTGCAAAACTTGTGCTTTGAATGTCCAAAAGGAATAAACTCCTGAAAGTACATATAAGAAAGGCTCTCCTGTTTGCAAAGGAACTGAATAAACTCCTCTTCAAGGAAGCACTGCTGTGCAATCAAAGCTATCTTCTGTAAGTGCAGTTAGGAAGCCGGATGTAACATTTAGTTTCAAACTGATAACTATTTAGAGTTTTGGAAAAACAGGGAAGAATGTCATCACTGAGTAAGATCCGAAGTTTTACTGCTCTTTTTCAACTGAGTATTAGAATAAATTTCAAAAGATGGCATCCTTGTAAAGACTTTATTCTACAACCATCTTTGATTCACTAAAACTGGTATTCCAAAGGGAATCAGAGGTTTCAAAAAAAATACCACTAATGCCATTTTCCTTCAGCTTTAATTATTTCTTTTTTATTTTCTTAAGTCAAATGAGTCAATATATTGGTATTCCTAAATCATCCATCTTGCATTTTGATGAGTTAGTCTACCACCGTTGTTCTGAGTTAAGAAATTTCAAAGTCTCTTTGGAATACTAATTTCTTATTTATAGGTTTCAATTTTTTATTCCTATTTCCCTGAATTTTTTCTTGACAGTTGCTGATGTAAAATTTCATATAAAATATTTAGTCACAAAATAGTATTGCTTTTATGCACATTGTGGTAAGATTATTTTTTTTTCTCCCAATAAAAACTATACCATCTTCCATAAAATCCTAAACATATTAAGAACTGTGATGCAGAACAAAATTACACAGGGTGAAACAGGTACCAGCACAACAGTGAGATTATATTACATCAAAAAATTTTAATGGTCCCAAATATATACTCAACAACTAAGCATACACTCAGGGGGGCAAAAAAAAATTATGACACAAAAGTGACGACATCTAGAATTCCACTCAATCTTTAATCAAGAAGGGACAAACAAATCCCTCACCTCCAAAAAAAAAAAAAAAGAATCTGCAGTTTAAAGGGCAAAGGGAACAGATTTAAAAAAAAAAAGAAAAAAAAAAACCAACAAAAAAAGAGGAAACTTTATATTCGGCCCTCCCCCGTAGAGGTTTTTAAAACCTGTTGTAGCTTGAGTAAAATGTTCAGAATGTACGATTTCAAAGGCAGGTCTCTTTTATACAAAGAAACTGCTGGCATTCTTAACTAGTGAAGAATTAGGGCAAAAATCGCCTCTTCTTCAGAAGTCTCATACATGGTCCAAGAAAGCATATTCTGATTGTAGCAACTGACCAGCCAATCCAGAGTTCCACTAACAAAACTCCTGCCCTGTTGGCTTTTTTTGTTTTTGTTTTGTTTTCCATTTCCTTCCCTGAGAAAAGGGCAACGTGTGGTCCAAGCTGGAGAGCTCAAAGGCGTAAGTCTTTCCCCTAAACGCAGTATTCCCCCTCCTTCTGCTCCTTTGAATTGGCACTTGATTGGCAGAAATCCATTTGTATAGGTTGATCTGTGTCACACACAGTAGTTCACAAAAGATTGCTGCTTTGCTGTGGGTTTGTTTTGTTTTTGGAAAAAAGATCCTTCCCCCAACCAGTAAGGTTCTTCAGCAGTTGCCATTATGATGACTCAAGCTTTGCTTTCTTTGACAAAGGTAAAGTTTCCTCTTTATCTTCATCTTCATCATCCTCTTCATCATCATCAGGATAATCTACAAGCCCAACAAGGCCTCCCTACAAAGATGGACACAATTACTACAATTAAGAAAATATCTGCACATATTCGTATTTGTATTGGAAAATGATGTTTGCACAGAACATTACCATAAGTATACTGATTTGGGAAGTTTTGAAGAAAATTAAGCAGAACAATAACAAATCCTTCAGTAAGAATAAAAATTACATTGTCTGAAAAATGCTTAAATGAATAAATCCAAAGTGGGCTTTCACCTATCCAACTGGGTGGAATTATTTCCAGTTGAAATTTAAGAAGTCTGCTTAGTTTTTCTAAATATAACTGCTGTTCTACCTGTAAAGATTTAAATCGGGAGCACAGTGGCGTGAAGCAAGGAGCAATCCGGAAGCACCTCAGAAACAAATACAGAGTATCCTTCAGTTGGAATTTTTCAATGATGATACTTTTAGAACACAGTCTGACCCCACAAAAGCTAATTTAAGTGTGTAGTAACTTAAAGGATTTTTTTGTATAATGTTATTGAAGTGTATGGGTTACAAAATGTAAACAACTTGGCAGCTGAAAATGTAAGCATATCCAGTAATATTAAAAAATGCCTTGTATTGCAAATAAAATTTTAAGATTAGGCAGCTGTGGACCCATGAAGAAGAGACACAAACTTCTAGAATTTCCTTCAACTGCAGTACATTTTAGTTTCTGAAGTTTAACCAGCATTTGACTGCAATGGCAGTTACTGGTACTTTACTGCAAGATTATATTACTTATTCAGGTGTCTAATGATAGATATCTAAACCAGAAAATTGGCTACCCAAATACCACTTGATAAACAATTACATACATTCTGTACAGTCACATACAACATAACACTAAGTATACTATACATAACAGGATCAGATAATGAATGAAAAACCCAATTTCAACACCATTTCTAGTTTGCAACTGTGGCACATTCATGAACATTTTATACTGACAGGAGACAGCTTATGCCTGAATCCATGAATGTTTTTCAGTGCACCCCATATTCGATGTAACCTGAACATTCTTCTTTTGCTACCACGATGTGAAATTTTGGAGCCAATACTCTATGCAATATGCTCCATATGTAGACTCCATTTCAGATTCAAGGAATTACTGTCTGGAGAGAACAAGCCTCCAGCAGAAATATGGAATAGACTGAACTGAATTCCAAGCCAATTCTATCCCTTTTGAAAAGCACTTGACTAACTTCTGTATTTTTTTTCATAAATGAAATAAATCTGCTTCCCTTTCCCCAGCAGAAGGATTTAGAAGATGTGTCCCTTAGTTCTTCCGTCAGCCAAACTCTTCTCATCCAGGTGTTGTCAGCAGAAGATAATCCAAATATAAACTCTTAAGCTGTGTTTGACTATGAGAAAAAAACCCCTAAAATCCCATTTACCTTTCCTAGGAGTTAGGTGAACAATCAGAGTTATTCCGAGGCTGACTGAACTGAGATACAAACTGGATCTTTCAGAAAGGGAAGCACTTGTTAACGAAAGTAAATTATTATTATCTGAACTACATTGTACCAACACTACCTTATCTGTCCCCTAGTGCTGAGAAAACACCAATCACTTCATCTCCTTGACTTAGTTTAAATCGAGCTTCAGCCAAAAATCCAATAAAATCCAACAGCATTCTAAAATATATTCAAAAATGCTGATCTGGGATGTTCACTGCAAGTTCTAGCGACTCTTCTGAATGGGATTTCTTCTTCTACTTCAGTATGTTCCAACCCAAAATTCTATGTTATTTCAAAAGGTAAAAAAAGTCATGCTAGGATATTAAAAATTGGTTATGTTTTAGCTACAGCACCCACTACTCCTTAATACAATTATTTCTTCCATATGTGCCAGCTGTATCATTCTGCACAATATTAAAAATGGTAACAGCAGAAGTTCTCAGTGGGGGTGGTGGGACATAGTGGAATCTGGCAAAATTTGGCAATGTTTCCAAGGTATTTCTGTATTTCTACCTGCCAAATACCCTGTGTAATTCAACAGAAGTGAAGTGTTGTCTGTATTTCACAGTAAAGATCACTGCGAACAGCAGCTAGTGCTATGGCTCATACTTTAAGAGTTTGGGCATTAAAAGAACTGTTATTTCTTCTTTTTATATACATGTCAGATCTCCTTAAAAATGCTAAAAACCAGACAAAATGTACACACAAACCAGACAGTTCATTATTGCTTAACCTGTCAGAATTCTCTCAAACTTGAGAGATGCTAAAGCAAATCCCTAGTCTGTAACAATGAATTAAACCTACATGAATTCAGAGTTACCTTAGTTGTGATAGCTGCCATCTGAGATGTGCTTTTAGAAACTGATCCTGGAGACCCAGGGGACCCTGGGGATCCGGGTGACCCGGGGGACCCAGGCAGATTACTTGCAGATGACTGGCTGGTAAGGTTAGATTTTGTACCACTAGAAAAGGAAAGCTTGAAACTTGGGCTCTGACGACCTGAAAGGTTAGTTTTCAGAAGAACTTCCTTTTCTTCACTCTCTTTTACTGGAGAGAAAAAATAAACACAAAAAAACGCGAAAGTAGAGCAGTATTATTTAGCGAAACATTGAATGACAAATCACTTTACTGTGTGGGAAAAGGCTTAACACTTTATGTACTACTTGGTACACTGAATAATCAGACTTTTTTTTTTTAATCATATTACTGTACCAGCTACCTGCTGTTGTCATTGGCCAGGAATGGACACTTCTATTCTACCAATGAAATCACCTGAACATTTACATAGAAAATTTTGAATTATAAACCTGAATAAAATGCAGGAAAACCTGACTATCAGCTAAGACTGCCATTCAAATGCTTAAGGAAATCTGTAACAATATTTTGTATCATTCTGCTTTTCAAGACAACAAAGCCTGTTTTGAACGGGTGGTCCAACAACTTGGTGTCACAATTGCAAAATCTAAGAACTTCAGAATACATACATGCAAATCCTTCACTGCGGTAGGACTACAGAATACAAGTTATGGCTTCTGCATGAGCCATAATGGCATTACTCTTCTCATCACTTACATTTTTTCCTTTCCATGAATTTACTGATAGGGTCCATAATATCTTCATCATTTTTAGTTTTGTCAGAAGGGGGCACCACTGCCTCTCCATCTTCCATATCGTCTTCATCAGTATTAAACCACATTTCCTCCTCATCCTCCAGGGTTCTTGCATCCCTTCTGTATCTATGGTTTCTCAAAATGGACCGCATGCTGCCGAATAGTAAGTTTAAAACTTTAGATTCAAAACCCAAATCATATTAATAATAAAACATCTACTCAACATTTACAGTGACAGCTTACAGATTCTAATATTGGAGAGCATTAAAAATACCAGCGAATCATTCTGTAATGTGAATCTTTGTATTTTCAATGCAAATATAATTACAAACTTTTCTTTATAAAGAATAAAATAAAGTACATTTCTGCTAATAGCACATTCAGACTACTCTATCCAAAACTGTGTTGCATTCAGGCTTGGATTAACAGTTTGCACAGGTAAATAAAAAGTTGCAAACCTAAGAGTTTGGAAACTATAGATTTTGTTGGGTTTTGGTATTAGGGCCTTGGAGGAGGGGGACAGTGATGTGCACCCTGAAGAACAGGGGGAGGAGAAGTGGAAGAG
>NW_009932383.1:2746-38473 GCF_000696875.1 Nestor notabilis | reverse complement strand
CTTTCATTGCCAGATGTTGATTCTAACAGTCAATTTCCAACAAAAGCCTGAAACCCTTCACAAATCCCCTGTAGTGCTTCTTCAAAATTTACCGGCCACAATTTAAGTCTGAAATTTAATGTTTATCATAAAGTCTCAGTTACTGGAATCAAAATCTTAATAATACAATCTAGGTTTATTCTACTCAGTGAAAAAGTCTTGCATTACTGACTGCAGGAAAAAAGCCAGAAGGGAAAAATCAGGAAATTACAAGGTATTAAGTAAGAATGCTAAATGTACTCTTAAAAATAAATCTAATCCTGAACAACCTGCTTACCAACACGATCATCTGGATGTATACATACTGCATGATTTTACACTGCATTTAAATTCAAGTTCTGCTAATAGTGCAAAACTATACTTAAGTGGCACTCTTCTGAACACTTCTGTGGCTCACATCAACAAAATTTTTGGCCTCCTTCCTTACTGAGCTATTCTTTACCAGAGTGTGTGAACAGATTCTTGCTATTTTTGCATTTTATTAGTTCTGGGTTTTCACTTCAGAAATTACACAGACTGTGACGGGGGCTCATGCAGCCACTAAACAAGATGTAAGAAGGCAGCAAAAACTGGGCTGGTTGAGCTACAGAGCTCTTGAAGCTATAATTTTCTGTTGGATAAACTCATGCAGCACAACTATACAAAAATCACTTAGCTCAACTTAAGCCAAGCTAAGACCAATGTTTTAATTCCTAAACTGGATGGAAATTACTGAAGGAAGTAGCTGGGTGTTCTTTCCCACACGTGCATTAACATAAGCATTGTATTGAATCTCACAGGTAAGTGATAAGCTTAGCTGTCACAAGACAAAACAGCAACATCTCAACTGTAAAACGTAAGTACTCAAAACTGCGGATCCAACACATGCTTTTGTATGTGCGATTATACTCTAATATTAATTGTGTGGTAAGTCTCTAATTTAAATACTGCTTAAGAAATCTTGTGGCAGGAAATAAAAGTCTGAAATTTCAAGATGTCCTAGTATGGCTAATCAGGATTATTTTTTTAATGTGTTTTCAAACTAACTCAAGACAAGAGAACAAGAACAGTTCTTGCTAACAATTCTATAGAGTAACTCATCTATTCATGCAAGCAGTCCATTTTGTTTTAATAAACCGACTCATAAAAGTAGAATCATTTGCCAAAAATAAAAGGAGTAAAAAGTCCTAAACTTTCTATTTTTATACACCCTAACCTTTTAACCTTTGGTAACTGCTGTTCACTAAGGAAGGGAACTTCTGCTCTGGCAAAGAGAAGAAGTGATGCAAGTGTTACATCAGATCGGTTTTTACTCCATCAGCAAATCTAACAGTGATAAAAAAAGCATCCTCTGAAAATTTTTTTGTATATCCTATTTCTCAGTTGTTTTGGTAGAGCTTGAAATATGTACTCCCACAGCTACCTAAAATAAAAGGAAATCTGAAATGTGAATTTTTGGAGGAAAGATCCACTGAATGATAATTCACAATTGAACAATCTTTCAAATTAAATGATGGAAATTTGTTATTTAAGCAAATGAACTTCCGATATTTGATAGGCTTCCAGCCTCATTGCAACAGTGCACGTAAGTTTAAGATATGAACAACTTAGCATTATTAGTGGGGGTCCAGCACCTAATGTTAGCTGAAAGCTGATAAAGAGTCTGGGAATCACACTTGTAATCAAGTAAATTCAACAATGCCTGAGATGCAAGCAGGAGTCTAAATTATTTAATTTCCCATTATTGCAGAACAACTCACCAATATTCCCAAAACAGAATTATAACACCAATATACTAATAAGAGCATTTAGTGCATTTTACCTGTCAAGTTTTGGATTATCTTGTCTTTCCCTTTGTTGCTCAAATCGTAGTTTCAGTCCTTTGAATGTCTGCACATAGTCTACATCTTCCAGTGCCTTCCAGTAATTTTCAATTACATGAGCCGTTAATGATTTTATATCTTCCTACAGGAATGAACAGCATAAAGTGACTTATTTTAATCCAAATTACTGTATTTAATAAAATATAAAAAGTAACTGAAATGACAGACAATTTTAAACATTACAAAGGAAGTAGCATATTAACTAGCTTATGCAAAAATTAGTATTATGCATACAAGTGTAGTTAAAAATCTAGAGCTTCAAATACCTGACCAGCAAAACACGAATAATAGCAGCAATTTTCTAGCAGTATCTCCTTCCAAACTCATGAACAGAACCTAAAACCCCGGCAGAAGATTATACCAAAACCAATTCTAAAAGGTCTTTCCCACTGTAATTTATAAATATTTTAATAATGATACCAGTTAATCACTGATATCTGTTGCCATAAGTCAATTAAAAATATATTTATGAGATACAGACTTAGAATTCATATTATTTCTTTCCACAAATAAATTACTTATGTAAAAATAAATATTCAATGTATTTGTTTAGGATGAGAACAAGGAAGGTATTTTTCATCAGAAACTAACATGAAGTTTTTCCTCTATGGCCATACGGTGCTGGCCAAGGCTCCTTACAAAACCTTCCCAATGGTTCTGTTATTTCGGTTTAGGGTTGTGGTTGCCCAAAGCCACTCTAGGCAGCTGAGACTAGCACAGGTCTGCATCCTGCAGCAGGGAAACTGCTCCTGGGCATTGTTTGGCTTTCTGAGCACAGCCCAGCCCCTGGAATACACACCTCAGAATAAACACCTGAATTACCAGCTAATAAGGACAAGTAAAGAAACATGAATTTTAATACACTGATTGTTTTCCTTTTTGGTTATGCGCTCAAAGGTCCCCTCTTGTGAATGGTAATACATTAGTAACAACAAAAGCATACTTTTTAAAAATTTGCTCTCTTTATAAACAAACTTGGATTAAAAAGAAAAAAAATGCCAAATTTACAGATACCAAGAACTATTCTGGAAATGCAACCTGGTAATCTATGTGAAAAGGAAGGTAACAATATAAGACAATTTATTTCCCCATAGCATGAACTATGGAATCAGCACCAAATCTCAGAGAGTACTGAAAGATCACAGTGTGGAAGTCAGGGCCACCCATATGGATTAACTTTTTTCACTGCTACAAAACTGTTTTTAAATCAACTCTTCCATGATAATCAGGTCATCTCAGTCCTGACTTACCCTGAGTCTCAGCTCGAAAAGAGGTCATTAGCACAGAAGATTTCAAGAGGTGACCAAGCCTTTTTTCCTCATCCACTTACTCCTCCATGACTGACTGCACCCTAGCCTGGCCCCACTTACCACATTTAAGGTCTGTACAGCACCTTGTCAGAATCTGGATGCAGACAACAGTGAGGAAACAGTACTGTGACAACCGCCAAATTGGCATGAGTATTTTAGGAGACTCCCCACCGAAAGAACTTTGCAGCACCCTACTAATATAATCAAAAAAGACTAGTATTTCTTCTGTATGTTCCCATATTCGGTTGAGTTGACATTATAGAGCACAGCTAAATTGGATGGTTTTGTAGCAGCAGTTTCAAATTACGTCCCTGTGATAACAGTCCCATCCAATCTGCATGATCAAACTTAATTAGTGCTGCCTTTGCACATCTGTGAATACACACTATTAAGTGAATTTAACTTTCAAGTCACAGTACTGTTTGAACATAAGAAAGCACATGTAAAAATACGTAACAGTGATTCAAAAGAAAGCTGATTTAAATACAGTATCATACAGTCCCATTACGATAGCATAACCTAGGGTGTAAGTAAAAAGAAAAGTTATCTTGAATTACAAGATTAAACAATACAGTAATCGTCTTCATCATGTAAAAGCACTCACCACTCTGATAAATTCAAACATCTCTATTATGGCAGAGTTCATCAGATTATAACGGGAACCATTATTTAAAAATGCTTTGACCACAGGTTCAAACAAAAAACTTTTCATTATGTAACGGTTGTAGAATTCATCCTTTAGCCCAATTATCTTCCTCTTGAAACGAAGGGCACCTGAAACAGAAGGGTTACCAAAATATTTTTTAAATTTAAAAGAAAAAAAGCCCAGGAATTATTCAGTGTTAGGGCAATTTACATCCTCAGTTCTTACACAGCATTACATTACTAGAACCAGGTAATACATTCAGCTATTCTGTGCTTCTCCACAGTCTTGACTATACTAAAGCTTACCTATTTTATCATGAAGAAACCCATCCTAACTGTGTATGAGTGAAGCCACCTCTGTTCACTGATGAAATAATATACTACTGTTTAAATTATTCTAACGTAAAGGTGTATTTTCGCTTTTTTAATTTACTTATGACAAAGGTAAAATATTATCTCAGCAGAAGAACTGGAAGATTCGCTTACCATTCCCCTTATTAAAGTATAAGTTCAATTACATTTAATTAAGTCCTATTTGATTAGGATACAAACTATGTCACTTTAAAACAGGCAAATGACATTCTTCACACACATAGGAAAGCAAAGACTTAATTTACATCCAGTTTAAAGCTTTTTCTGAAACTCCGAAGCGTACACAGGTATGTGAATGTATTAACAGAAAGTAGTTTCATCTTGATACGAGGCATCACATTTTGGTTAGCAACTAGATATAAATGAAAAAAGATTATTCAAGGGTTCTAAAACCTAACTCAGGCGATTCAGTTACAAATTTAAAAGGTTACTTCTTATTGTATGGTATGTTACTGCTCAGTCAACTTTAGGCTTTGTTTCACTCTACGTGCACAATGGAATTATGGAACAAATCTCTTACTTGCCTCCAGAATAAAGCCACACTGCTTTATTATTACTGTGCTGAGCATGGTCAGTAAAATAGTTACTAGAGGCTGAAAAGCAGCACACAGAGCTTTTGTGCTGTTTAATACAGTCCAAATTAGAGATCTAATAATTTCTAATCAAATATCTCTGATAATTTCTACTAAAAAAATGTCAAAATTTACAATGGTTCTCAGTATATTCAATATTGAGATACTATCTTTTAAATTCACCTCTACATTGAGATTAAGAAAAACTCTTCTGCTTTTTAGGGAAAAAAAAAAAAAGACATCTATAAGTGCAAAATTATTTACTAATACTAGCTGACATAGCTAGAAATTGGTATGAATAACACAGAGTATAACAGAATTTCTGTATTCAGCCACAAATTGTCCTCATCTGTGAACAGTCTTCTTCCAGCCGAATGATGACATGCAACACTTCACATTCACAAAGTACTAGTTTATTCTTCAGCTTTTCAACTTACACAATGCCAAGAAAGCATGCTTTGAGGCCATGAGAACGAGTACCCTTCGCAGGATATCTTTGTTTATGATGTAGTTCTTTATGTGATAAGTATGATGTTCTACACAGAAAGTTAGCAATTCCAGTATTAATGCCAAGAGTTGGGCTGTCTGAAAATCATCTGTAATAAAACCAAAACCAAAATCATTAAGCTTATGTAGGATATTGCCTTCAGGAGCTAACTTCAAATATCCAACTACAGTCTGGTAAACATTTACAAGTTCTTCTATATTCCCACAGAGAGTTTAGGAAATATGCCACAGGGTATGTTTAGTCTTTAAAACACAAATTGAACAACCTGCATATGGACAGAGTATTTTCTATTTATATAGATATGTCAGGAAACCCTCTTAAATTATAGAAACAATTACATTTTGTCTCAAATCAGTGTTTGAAGGTTCAGAGAGGACAGAATATAACAGTTACACAACTGTCAAGCTTTTTTAACCAAATCTCATTATAATGTCCATATGTCTATATCATAAAGTACTACCCTATATGCAGTGCCTTGGCTACATTTGCACCAAAAATGTGATCTGTCTTTTAACAAAAACTTTCTCAGGCTTTTTAAATAATTCTAGGACATAACTGTATCAGCATATACAAAACGTAACTCAAATCCTGCTTGTAAGTAGAAAAACAGTAAGTTAAATACACACTAGATTTAATACTTTTTAAAAAAATATGTCCTACCTTTTTAAAAATATTGCCAGACAGCAGACCATTAAAGAACAGAAGTAATTTAAATAATAAAAATCTCACTTCCAATCTATCTGGATGCCAGTTAAGATAAAACAGATTAATTTAACTAATCCCTTGGAAATCCATACAATAAATTAAGAAGTTTAGAGAACATTTATGTATCATTTATGTGCCTCCTTTTATACCCATTTTGGATGTGTTATACCATTAACAAGCAAACAGTACTGCTACTAGTAGCCAACAAGAATAGTCACTTCATCACTGATCTCTGATTTCTTAGTCTGATGTAGAACCAATACCCTCGAATTCAGCACAGTATTGTGACACACACCTTCTCAGGGCAATTCTGCATCCTCTCTAGTAATCCCTGCTCTTAAAAAATATTTACACATGTTTGCAAGTTTATGTCACTGAATAGCCCCATGACTTACTAAAAATTATACAGTATTTCATTTTTTTCTGAAGCAAAATCTGCAGCAAATCCTGTTCACTTCTTAAATCACAACTCTGCTGAATTTTATAATTATAAATTATCCAAATGACTAAATGATTAATCAACATTTTACTTTGAACAATGTATCACAAACTCAGATACTCTTTAAGACAGAAAACATCCTTTGACAGTTACTTTATTTTAAACATTGACATCCAACAGGCTTGATATGCCCAAAATCCAGAGTGGCATTACCTTTGCTAGGCTTGTCCTCTGTAGTATTGGCCAGTAAAGGGGCTGTCAGAACATGCATACAATGTTTGTAGAAGAAACCCAAGAACTCTGTCTTTTCTGTTTTCTACAGAATGGAAAAAAATTAAATATATATATATATCATATCTGTAACACATCTCACCAATACTCTAAAAAACAAATGTAGTTTCATTTTAAGGTGTTTACTTACATTGGCAGTGGCAAGCATATTTTCTGGATCAACTAAAGTACGAAGCAAACCCATCAGCAGCACTGCCCCTCCGAGTTCTGGATCTGTGTCACAAATCATGTGTTCTATAATGAGGTTGATGAGTAATATATCCTAACAGGGCAGGAAAAAAAAAGGCAAAGATCAGTTCTAATGCTCCTCCTTTGCCCCAAATCCAAATTATTTTCCAAAAGGGTTAGTGCCTGGTTAAAATGATGCCCTATCAAAATTCTGTAAAATGTAGAAAACTACCAAACAAAAAAATCCAAACTTAACAGAAACAAATTAATTTTACATGCCTGGTCAGTGGTTCACATTAAGAAGGCAAACAGTGAAGAAGAATCTTTCAAAGCAACTAAAAGTAGTTCTGCAATTAACAATCTGATTTTGAATTCAGTCTGAACTGAAATGTCAAAAGGTAAAAAGCAGAGACAGACAATTAACAGTCTCAAAATACAACTAATTTCTGGAAGTGTTTTCAGAGCACAGTTTTTATTTGCACACCCCCCACCATCCCCCACCTCCAGAATACATACCAAGAGTTTTACTTCTACAAACATACAACAGTACATTTTATAATGCTATTGAACTTGATGAGATTATTTTCACCTAAAAACCCCAACACATATCTGCAAAAACCAAGAAGCACACATAAAAGTAGAAAATAATATTTACATTTAGGAATCCCTAGACTAAAGTTACTTGGTTACCACTCTCCCCCATAAAAGAGGACAGTCATCAGATTCAAGTGGCTGGAAGGACCAGCAATATTCCCTGTCCTAGCTGGCCCTTTCTTCCAGTACAGAAGTAGCAGCATCAGCAGCTTCCTGTTCTCTGGCACGTTTTTAGCAGATATGAAAAAAACATTAACTATCTCCTCTAGCGAAAAGGCAGCACAATGTTTTTTCTCCACTGAATACCAGTCTGAAATACCCTTCTTGCTACTAGTTGTGTACTGCATTTTGTAGTAATCAGCTAGAGAGGATCTCTGAGAAATGTAAACCTTTGTTGAAATGTGATCTTAAACACTTAGAACCATCATTCCACTTGCAACATGTGAGATAGTAAACCAAACACAGGTTTCTTACAAGTAAATTAAAAACACATGTATATACTAAGATCAAGACTGAAATTTGTATTTTGCATTTTAAGGTGGCCCTCATTCAAAACCATTTTGCACTACTTGTATGACAGCTATGTTAACCAAAATGGTGGTTTATGGTAACCTGTTTTAAGGAACAAGAATATGCAAACAGGCAAACATTTATCTCACCAAACAGAACTATTAAAAACATGGCAGTTCAGTATCCTGTAACTATCATGACTATATCGCATAACTCTTCAGAACTAAGGTTCATGTCCTTAATAGAGTTGTAAATATAAAATAGTAATTCCAAAAAACCACACACACATTTCTAGGGACCCTCTACTTACATCATCATTCTGCTGTGCTTCCTGCATGACAAACTCTCGTACCATGGATGGGTTGTATTCAACCAAATATGAGAATATATCAGTGGCTGCACTTCGTACTTGTGCATCATCCATCCCCTGGAGAAGTCAAATAAAATCATTTATGTTTCCTTTAAAGAAAAGGCTTAAATGGAATGAAAAGCAGAAAGCATACAGCTTTTAATTCCTACTGACAAGTCATACCTAATTGTTACTAGAACTGTATTCTAAACCTGAATTGACTATAACCTCTTCTTTGTACATTTGACAACTGTTGGGAAAAATACATTTTATGTTTTCCCTCCTCTTTGGTCTATTTCCCTATTTTCTAACTTAACCGTACACCAAAGAGCATCTAAAGATGTAAAGCGAACAAGAAAACAAAAATGTAAGAATGCCAGGTCACTTACCAATGCCATACTGCAACTGGCTTTGAAGTTTTACAAAACTATTTTAACTCAAGCTAAGACAAGAAAATGAAGCAAACACTTCAGAAAACCATGTGTCTGAAGTTTGGCATACTTATTTTTTTTAAAACAACCTCTCTGGAGATAAATAAAATTGTTATCATAAATAAAATGGAACTGACTTACCAATATAACTTCTAGTGCTGGCAGTATGCCCATATTTGACAAGGTTTTGAAAAACGCATCTCTGTTTTGAGGTTGCAGTGTTTGAGAGAATGCACAAAACTCTTTCAGAAAGTTTACCTGAAAAACACGAATAATGTACTAGTTAGTAATTAAAAAACCAGATGCATGCCACACTTTGTAGTAACTGTCCCTTTCATGTGTGTGTCACAGATTTCTTACCAATTCCTGTCTTTTCTCCTCATCTGTGGCTTCATCTGTTAGCTGTGCAAACAAGTCTGTCAGAAATTTTTCATCTTCCTACAAAGGCAAAACAATACCATTTGTTTATTTGACAATAGCAAAAAGGCATAGATTATAATATAAAGTTCTTCTAAACCATGCCTCCTGCAACTGAGAGAACATATGCTTGTGTACTGTAGTTAATCATATCAGTATCAACTTTCTAATTCAATTTTCAAACAAATTTATATGAATCTTTGTTTTGTGCTTTTATCATGTTCAGCACCACTCCACCCCCAACACTTCACTCTCAGTTCCGATGTATCTTGTATTGCCTTTTGGCTGTCCTTTTTCTACTTTCTACTGCCAATCTCATCATTTTGTTCACAACTTCTTCTCTAACTTCCTTCCCCCTTGTCACATGCCTGTCCCTGAAACCACACTACAATACACTTGCTTCAACTGTTTACACGTATTTATAAACATGACCTCCCACTCAGTCCTACACATACATATACCTTTGGAACGTTATGAGATCTTTGCAGCAGACAAAGTCACAATGAAGAGAGTGTTTCCTAACAGCAGGAAGGAGGCAAGACTCTATCTCCCCACTGTTGTGAGAAGGGTGAACTTTAGAAAACAAACCAAAGTAAGCGTTTCTATTACGTACGGCATTTACTGGGCATTCTGTCTGGCAGCAGTCAAAAACCCTTCCATTATTTTTCATGCTGATGTACCTCAGCAAAACTACAAACAGCAGCCAACACATTACAAACATGTATTTAGACTGAAAAAGCAGTAACATGTAGCTTCCCATAACCGTCACAGTCCTAACAACTACATGATCATTAAAATGGAAATAAACCTTCCCCATCCTTTCCCCAATATTACACAGTTATAAGACAGCACTTGCCTGTACACCAGATAGGAATGGATTTTTTTTCAAAAAGCTGCCTGTATTGATTCTTGTGACACCATGTGCAATATCCCTCTACCCTAAAACCACAGTGCTAGAAAACCAAGCTGCCTTGCTTATGTTTACACAGCATAAAGCAGAACCATGACAGTACTTCAGATACATCCACATGAAGTTTCTGAAATTGCACATCATCCAGGTACCTCACCCAGGCTCACTTTGCAGCCTTGCTGAGAAAATGCGTACCTCAGATCCCATAGCACACCACGCTAACGCAGCTGTAACACTGTCACAACCCAATCCAGGATCTCTACATGGCACTGCACAACACAGATAAACCCAAAATAGGTTGGCATGAGCTACTGCAGTACCAGGCATTTCACCACACTTTAAGGGAAACCCTGTATTTGGGATATACCACATTTCCTCTTGTTATATGCTGTGCTGTGCTTCCAACCTGACCCAACAGTTTAGTGATAATAAAGAAGAATCATTTCTGCACACAATTTCAGGTGCTATTTCTGTGGCTGCTTCAAAATCAAAACGACATAGGAGAGGCCTTGTGAAGTTTACTGAAACTCACTCTGGAGGAACAAGCACTGGAAATGTAAAGTTTGACTTTCAGATTTCAACAGTCTAACATGTTCAACATGAGCAACTATTAAGGTCTTAGATTTCAAGAAAAGTAACGAGCTGTGATGAAAGAATACAAGGATGTTTGACTACCTACTATCCAGCTGTAACATGGCTTGGTAAGATTCTTGTTCTAATATCTAACATATTAGACATTACAGGTAAGATAACTAACCCACAGTACTCATACCAACATATTTTCCTACTGAAATTAAAAAAAAAAAACCCAAAACAATAAACACACACAAAAATATAAAACATAAATGGCTCTTTTGAAGAACATGCAAGTTATTCTCCATGATTAGCAGTGTGTTTAAGAAAAGGCTAAGTAGTTTCCTTTCATTTATCTTTTTGCTATTTTTAATCAAGATATGAAACTAACCTCATCTCCATCAAAACTACTGAGAAGATGCATGCTTAGCCAAACTGGAAAAATGTAACCCATATGTCCAGTCTCACTGTGAAATGAACTTTTAATCTCCCTTATAATACCTCACAGTAAGTGCAAGTCAATACCATGGAACTATCTCAGAATGGTCACTGGAGAAAAACAGTGGAAATTCCAGCATTTAAGTATGTCAGAGCCAAGATTCATGTGTTTCTGCATAAAAAGGTACACAATACTACCCAAAGTATCTCTTTTTTTTTTTTTTAACTCAAGTGTGGAAGGAGAGGAGGAGTTCCTGTGGTGCTGGTGTCATGGGGGTCTCACTTGTGACCCACTGCAGAGCCCCAGAGGTGGCCAGTGAAGCTGCACCTGCAGCACTAATGGCAGAGCCCGACAGGCAGGGCCTCGCCGGGCAGGACCCCAGCTCAGCTTTCTGACAGGTCACCACATTCCTGCCTGGTTCAAGATGAGGCCATCCACAGACACCAACCCACTCACCCTGTTACTGGGCTTGCAAACATCTGGGACTTGTAGAGGGGACTTTATAATACTGGGAAGTGATGAAGACTTCAATGCTGACACTTAATGCTTCAGGAAGAATTTGCAGAAGTTCAGTATGTAATCATTTTTCAACCTTCCACATATATACCATAATACAGTCTTTTAAATTCTTTATCAAAGATAATATTGAAGCATTTCCCACATCAGCTCCTCTCCCAAACACCAATAAATACACTCTATTTTTAAATTAATAGGACTATCTGAAATCTGTAATTCTCACAAGAATCTGTTTAAAATCAGATCTATTTAATTTATTTAGAAGATCAATTTAAAATCAGACAAAATTAAGATGGATCTGAGTGATTCAAAATAACCCATTCTTACATGGATAACATGAAATAAATGGCAGTTATTCCAAGAAAAAAAAACCCAAAACAACCTGTTACTAACTTTGCAGTTGTCTTAACCCTGAAATGGGTTTCAGGTGCTGTCTTATTCCAGGATGCTTAAGGAAAGGTAGACAGGTTGTTATGGATGGGAAAACCCCCAACACTCCTGTATTATAGAAAATTGTGATTGCAATGAACATTCTAAATACACTATTCTCTCTCTCAGGGTGTAAAATTACTGACAAGGGCAATCTATCTACAGATACATTCCTAGACAACACTACCAGAATCTATGGAAATGCACAGTCTGAAAGCAGAGTTCACATATTTAGAAGTCCCAAAGTACCAACACCAAATGCTAGAATTCCACAGGCTTAAGTGTTTCCCATTTGGGGTTTTTTCCAACTTGGAAAAACCCCCCAGAATATGTCTGTGAAGTGAACACAGCCCAAATGCATAATTCTTTGCAGTATGTGGCCCCTTCATGCAGACAAGCACCAAAATCCATTTGGATGTATCTTGGAAGCCATGAAAGTCACAACTGTTTCTAAGATAATACAACTGCAAACGATAGTTTATGAGGCAACTGTAAAGTAGCTATTTACGCCATGCAAAGAAATTAATTAAATGTGCAATACTTAAATTATGCATATGCCAAATACTAAGTGTATTCATTTATGCTTCTGCAAGATCCAAGTAGATGCTCCTAGGATTTAATACCTTTCAAAGATAAAACTAAGCCAGTTTTAAAACTAAATGCAATCATTTATGACTTTAAAAACAAGGAAACACACAAAGCAGGATCACAAAAAAAGACACTATTTATATTTGTGATTCAACTTTCAAAGCAGTCCTCCCCCTCCTACCAGTAGGCACGTAAAAAAGCATTCTTCAAAAGCAGGTGTCTCTTAAATACAGTTAACTTGCACTTATCAGATACTTCATGTCTGTGATTACAGATAAATGACAGAAAACATCTTCTTCTCAAAAAAAAAAAAAAAAAAAAAAAAGCTTTCAAGCAGCTCTGTGACACCTGAGCTGGAAGAATACACTTCCCATCCTATTTTCCACCTCTATATTCATTTTAGGCAGAAATAATATTTCAGCCCAGAAAGTGAAAGTTTCATAAAACGCTACCAGCAAACAATTACAGCTTCAAACAGACATTCTTTCCTGTTGCCACAGCAGAAGATTTCATAGTTCAAAAATGTTTCAGTCTCCTTTACCTCAGACTACCTTCCCACACGTGCCTTTATTTGCTATCAATAAGCTATTTCCGCTTGAAACAACATGCTGAAACAGCAATGGGATCTATTTATCACATTTGGAGTTTCTGTAGACATTGACGATAATTTTGTACAATGTAGAAGCTAAATCTCAGAAATCATTAGCATACACCTCTTGCAAACTTCTTTCACTGCCATTTTCCCCAGAAAGTGGCATCCTTTTACACCTTACTTGCAAGGTAAATTTTGCTGGGAGTGGATTTCCAGAGTTATTCCTGAGCCAACTACTGCAAAACAGCAGACTGGCAGAAGACATTCCATTCCTAATACATTTGTGTAAAACTACCCACATGCATTAACACAGTTCTTTCTCTAAAACATCTACAGATAATTACATTTGCATCCATGGAGTTCTGTAAAGAATCTGTAACTAGCTGTAAAACCACTTTCAAAATTATAACCAGCCTGTTGTTATATATAAATTCAGCAAAATATACCTAAATGTATATACCTAAGATGTACCTAAATGCCTACAATTTTTTAGCTATTAAAAAGGGATATAGGGACTAATAGCAAAGTGATTTCTGTATTTAGAAAAGCTGATTTACTAGTGCAGTAGTGCCACGCAATCACTGCTCTCCTAGGCACATGAATTAGCTTATGTCCAATGTTCCACTTGTACTCTCCACTTTCCTCAAAATAAAAGTCTCTGAATATAAGTCTAAAAGCACATACCCCAGAGTAAACCTAACAATATTCTGTATTCTGGAAGTTAAAACTGCAGAATGTTGCTGGCAAAAAGAGCATGCCAATGAGATAGGGGGGATAGAACAGAAGGAAACAGTGTTTGCTCACTCTATGGCGCAGTTTTGCAAGTTTTTGGTTTTTTTTAAGAACTAGTTAATAATACAAAGGGAAAGAACTGGTGGCCTCCAGTGTGAACATTAGTATGTATTTTTTTTAATTGCAAAAGAGCGTCATATAAAGTAAGAAACACCACTTACCTGTCCCACCCCCACTCTCAAAACTTGGTGAACTCCATGTTTCAGAGAGGTTTCTTGGTGGCTATGACATCTCAAGACTAGAACAGGCTGGACCCCAAGCAGTAAGAGCATATTAGGAGGGGCTGAAATTGGAAAAAAATGTTATATACTTCTTTCGTATGTTATGTACAGTGAATCATAAAACCTGTAATTGCGGAGGTTTCCAGAGCAGTTAATTCTGTAGACTGGAAATACGGGGCTTACTACCCATCATGAAAAACAGTATCTAGTTTAGTGAGATCTCCACATACTTACTTAAAATGACAGATCTTAGACAATTAAATCACACATAAACTAACCTCCATTTCTCTTAACAGCCCATCAGTGTAAGCATTTCCATAAACAGTATGGGAAAGCTAACCTTAGTAAAGGAGAGAGGAATACAGTTCATAACCCTAAGTGCCAAAGGCAACCCATTCTCTATTTTTTGTTTTACCACAGAACAGCCAGAAGTTATTTACCTACCAAAGGAAGCAAAATCATGGAAGCAGGTATCCTCTATGACTGCAGATTTTTTCTCTTTTTAAAGACATCCAAAATCCCTAATAAAGCCAGAATTCTTAAGAGTCTGCATATTCTTATTTACAGAATCCACTAGTTATATCAAAAAACTAACCTTAAATGTCCTATCTTGACAGCAAATACCTTAAATAAGACACAGTGATAATTTTGAGGAAAGTCACCCGGCCTGTGAAAAAGCATAAGGCACAACCTGCACAGAGGCTTGTACAAATTTCTAGTCACTACTCTCTAACTAAGGTATGGCTGAGTTAATTTGAAATGAGGGTAGTGCAGTGTGCCATTTTAGTTAATATACAGCCTGACATGAGAAGGGCTCTGTACAGCTTGTCTGTTTTGCCCTGGTGGAAGTTACAGTTTTTCTTCTCCTTTCCTTAAAAGTCAGTAAGAGACAGAAGAACAGAATATAAAACAAGTCAGTTGTACACACAATAGCTGCAGTATGTCACAGGGTATCAGCTGCTCAGGGACTTTATTTTTAATCCAAGAGGTAAAATTTCCTAAAGAGATAACTCTTTTCTCAATGGTCCAGGAGAGACAACCTGAAGTCAAGAGCTGAAGCATTAACAACCTGTATTACGCATCAACTAAGAACTTGAGACTCATCCATGGGTCCCAATAAAGTACCAGGAAGCATCCCAGAAACTCCTCCATTAGCAATGATTTATAAGAATGAGCTTCTTAAGTACACGTTAGGTTAGTGAGCACGGGGATATCACAAGATCTAAAATAATGAATGCCAGAAACTCCACAGACAAGTTTAAATCTTTCATAAAATAACACCCCCACCACTGAAATACTGTGATAGAATCAATTATAGAAATGCATTTTAAACCATACGCTAATAAGAGACCTTGAAAAATAGTTCTAGAAGTGAAATCAACAAAAGCAGTCTTAATTTTGTTCTCAGAACATTATTTATTCTGCTTAAAGAAATGAAAAGGAACAGTACCATACATTGTATACATAGAATGTAAGAATGGGGGGGGTGGAGAAAGGAAAGGGGAGAATGAAAATTTAGAGAGCAGAGATAACAAGAAAGTGCAACCTGACATATTGCTCTATAAATAAATGAATAAATAAATGTCAGGTAAGTAGGCTTAAACCTTGATTTAGAGCTACACTGTGAGAACTAGAAAAATCAATCTATCAATTGATCAGTCAAGCCATTTAATCTCTTAGAAATGCAATGAGTGTATAATTTGTGATAGCCTCTTTTAATTCCCTTAAAACCAAGAAGTGATCATAAATTTTAATCATTAATTTCCAACAGTCTTATTTATAAACTCAGGAGTTCCCCCTCAATGCTATAGAGCTGTACTGTGAAAGGTCTAGGAAATGCAGTATCACACAGAATATGTGTTCTTCCTCTTGTGCTACCACTTGTGGCTGCTCAGAACTGTAGAAAGCACTTGAACAATTTGAAATACTTATGTAACTTTCAAAGTTATGCAATGATAATTGTTCTGGCCCCATCACACACAGAGTACACTTTATTCTCAACCACAGAAATAGCAACAGAAGTGAAGATAACGCTGAGACACCTGCGGTCACACAACAAATCAAAATCAGATCTCAGCCTCTGTTTCAACTGTAAACTACAACTAAAATGTTCCTCAACTGCACCAATCCCTGATATTCTAATCCAAGCTCACCCCACATCTATTAACCTAACACAGGTTGCAAGAGACAGGAAAGAAGGAAACTAATCAGCTACTCAATCAAGTTACCCGAGGATTCTGGCAAAAACACCCTTACTGATTTTGCAGGATCAGGATCCCTTTCTTCCTTGCCCAGCTTCCTTTCCTAAGTTCAAGAGCCTTCTCAGAATCAGCCACTGACACCAAGATTCCTGAATAATTCTTCCACTCCTCCTCCTCAAGCCAAAATATATGATTGTCAGGACTTCGCTTTTAGCAACCCTTGCAAAGAGGTCAAGATATTTTAGAGACACAGGTCATAATGGATACTCAAGCTGAGATCCCTTAACTGAATTTTTCAGCACTCTCAATGTCAAACTTGTAAGCTTTCTCAAAATGACCGCTCCAAAATGCTTACGGCCTTCTGACTATTTCAGATACACATTTTTTACTTTATTATCAAGGATACACGTACAGACATGAAGAGTTTGGTTCAGTTGGGTGCAAGCTGGGGTCCAGGACTAATGAAGATGCCCCTGATGTTCTACCAGCCCTCCACCAGCTGCTGCAGGAAGAGATGGTCTGTCCACAAGGCACATGCCTCAGCTGCTAGGCATGGGTAACATCTTGCACATGCGGCTGCTTATCAAATACTACATGTGTGGATATAGCATATTAAAGCTCCAAGAGAGTGCATTAAATAATATCAGTATTCTGATCAACTGAGTGTGACAGATGAAAAGTTGGGAGGCTTTGCTATGAGCTTGCAAAAGGAGTTTTCACTCTCCTTTGCTGTGTATTTCATAAAATCAAACAGGATGCATGCTGAGATTCAACTTTAGATAAAGACAATTAAGGTCATCAGTAGCATCTAGCACTTTGCTCATTTCTCCAGATAAGACAGCCCTTACAAAGACAGTGGCTATGAATTTATGAAATGTTAGGAGAATTAAGATAGCAACAATCAACAAACTAAAATACATATGCTGTAACACTTAGCTGAGCTCACTGAAAGCCTTAGGAAGCTCCCACTACAGACATATGCCACGTATTTCTACACAGTTTGGGAAGTTCATGGTTTGGTGCAGAATATTTGACATGTAAGCAAGATATCTATAATCATCATATAAACTCTTTACATTTGCATTAAGGCATACATCGTGAAAAACTGGTAATTCTAAGCAGTATTATTTAGGGACTTACAAGACAAACTAAGAAAACATTCAAGCACCTAAGGCTATGTTATGCTCTGAACCTGTTCTTTCCAAACAACTGATTTCATTTACTCCCAAATCAGTTACAGTTATATCCTGGTATGAGACTGTATTTGTGGAATCTGGGTGAAGTAATTTGATTTTTTTTTTTCTTGTCATAGTAGCATGACAAAAATTATCCTTAACTGTAGTGCGTGGAAAGTACCAAAATACAGAAAAACCCCACAACCCCCTAACAAAATCAACCCTGCAAGATGCAAGCAGTACTATTCATTCCAAACAGCCTCATTCAGGATTCCACATATGTTTTGCTCCATTTAGATCAGTTACAGAGAATCTAGTTCAGTATCTGCAATTTAAGAACATATACTTAACAGCTCAGTACTCAAATCCATGCCTTTTATGTTATACTTCAAAATTACTTTCAGAATCACAGAAATGAAGGTTCCATCAAAGCACCTCAATCTTTCCAAGAAAAATTATCCAACTTTCTCTGCCCAAGCACAAATAGCAAATAAAGAGACTGTGAAGTTCTGAAACTTACCTGTAACATACCAACTATTTCCACTTTATTAAAAAAGATGAAAGAATGAAGTGTTGATAGCATATTTTCCTCAAAAACTGAGGGAGTAGGTAGGACCATATCTTGAATATACTGTACTCTGTATGTCTGATGTATTTTTTGCTTCAGCTCTGGATCAGATATAGGTATCACCTCTTTAAATTTTGCTGTTTTAGTCAGAAATTCCCTGTGTTTCCGTGACTGTGATAAAGACGGATCATATTCTAGGCATCCGATTACGTCCATTATACATTCCTCGGAAAACATGACTTCAAATAGTGCAGTTCTGTTCAAAAGGAAAATTCCCTTGATAATTTCATATAAGTGGTGTAGTCCTTCAATGTTCTCCAAGTCTTCGCACACATGAAAAATTTCTAAGAGCTTCTTAATATAGCCCTCATTTTCCAGTGCTAGTGCGAGTTTTTCACGACGTAATGGTGAAGGCAGTGAAGATGCCACAAGTTCTGCAATTTCTTCTAGCCGGCTTAATTCACAGGATGGCAATTCTAGACCTGGTGATGACATATCATCAAAACGTTCCTCCTCAGATTCATCGACAAGGTCCTGAGTAATATCAACAGAAGGGTCTTTGCCTTGAACCTACAAAATAAGATGTGTTCAAAAAAGCGGAGTTTAGTGTCTACTGCTACTTGAATGCTTTTATAAAAATACCATTTCAAACATCACACACTTGGTATGGCCAAAACAGAAGTGCAAACGTAAGTTTGACACTGAGTACAGCTGGTGTGGAAAGTAAGAGATAATGAAAAGATTTCTGGAGAAGAGAAGGCTGAGTGGAGACTTCATAGCAGCCTTCTAGTATCTGAAGGGGGCCTCTAAGGATGCTGGAGAGGGACTCTTCTTCAGGGACAGTAGCAATAGGACAACAGGTAATGGCTTCAAACTTAAACAGAGGAAGTTCAGGTTAGATATAAGGAAAAAGTTCTCCACTCTGAGGGTGGTGAGGTACTGGAATGGGTTGCCCAAAGAAGTGGTAAATGCTCCATCCCTGGCAGTGTTCAAGGCCAGGATGGAGAGAGCCTTGGGCAAGATGATCAGTGTGAGGCATCCCAAGCCCATGGCAGAGGAGTGGAACTAGATGATCTTAAGGTCCTTCCCAACCCTAACTATTCTGTGATTCTATGATTCTCTGCAGACAGATTTTCAAATGCAAACCAGTATGATATTATTGCAATTATAGCTTTAAACATTTATCTATAGGCTGTTTAACTACTTCATACTTTTCAAAGCTTCTGCTACCCCAAACAGGGGAGAGAGGCCAGTCCTGTTGTCATTTTCAGTTCAGGAGAGCTGCAAGTCAAAATCCACTACTATGCACCTTCTAAATACTCAACAGAGGCACAGAATCCCCTCTTATGAACAGAAACCCCCAAACCGACATTAACAAAAGAGTAGTGGAAATCTGGAGCCGTCAGCAAACCAAGGCATAGGACCTGCAAAGAGCTCTCTAGAGATACAACGACGAAACTGGAAAGCACAAATGAGAGAGGAAAAAGAATAGACAGATGCTTAGGCACCAGAGTGTTTCAGCTTTAATGACATCTTTATTGCAGTATCTGCCTGGAGTCTGATATGTCAAATCCAGGAAGACACTGCTGTGTAGACTGGTAGAAGTTACTGTTCTTTTTCATCCTGAAAATCTTCTTCATGGATAACAGCAAGCCTATACTTTGATTGAAATCCAGAATGTTGTCAAATTCCACATACTGTTCTGCTTATACATCAGCAACCACTTCCAGTATAAGTAGTATCAAAGTTTTCTTTTCAAAAGAAGCTTTAATGACTGAGGAAGGTTAAGATCTTTAAAGTACACTGGACACAATACAGTAGCATGGCCTCAAAACAGGATGTAAAGACACTGGTTTCTTACAAAAATACTAGATCTTTACATGAGGCTGAGGAAGCTGGGCTTCTTATCTGGGTGTTTCCCAAGAACACAATTTCCCCTTTCCCCCAATTCGTTTCTGTCCCCAACTTTTGGTCTTTTGACTGCTGAGGTTCCTGGAAATGTTTCTGTACTTATTTACATAAGTAGTACTTATTTCCAGATTTAATTTTAAATTCTAAAAATACGAATGATCTATACAGATGCAATTGCAAAACCAGATTTCTTTTGCTTTATTTCTGAAATTCGTGAGAACAAACTCCAAAAGACAGCATGGAGAGAGCTCAAGGTTTGTTAAGAACAGAAGAGTCCATAAAGAGAAGATAAGACATATGTTGAGAAATGCCACCTAATGTAGTACAGAAATAGAGAACTTGTAATGCTTGGAATGAAAGAAAACACTTAAACAAGAACTGACAAAATGAACTGATATAAGTGAATACATTGACTAAAATCTTCCAGGTATTGGTCAATAGTTAATACCTGACCAAATGTTACCCAGAAGCAACACTGATTCAGTGACTATATAGTCAGCTGGTCATAGTGGTAAAACATAATGAGTTAATTAGCACACATTAAAATATATACATGCTATATACAAATAGTTTCGTTTCTTAAAACTGTAAGAATTATAGCTTTGAGGGGATAATGAAGGGATAGAGCCATCTCTTACTTCAGAGGAACTATCAGGTCAATCTTCTATACCCTGCTAGTCAACAGAAGCATACTGACATTTACATGGAAAAAAGTTCTACTGAGAAACTCAATACTGCCCTCACCTGAAACAGCAGAATGAGATAAGAGAAGAATGAGAAATACAGAAACGGAAATGTGAATAAGATATGGTTACGTCCATGAGAAATATGTTATAAAATTCACTAATAGCTCACATACATTCTTCTGTCTACAACAAAACCATGGACAGGTAACCTTTTCCCTTTTGGCCATCCTGGGAAAAGTTAATTACAAAATAAATTGTTTTGAAACTTTTTAAGCACTCATTTTGAGCTAAAGTTTCTTGGGCAGTAACAGAGCTAATAAGATCTGAAAATACTCTAAAAAAACACTGCAAACATACTTTAAGTTCATAACAAATTTCTGGAGGAAGAAGAAAATGTGAAATTTGGGGGAGGCAGCTACAATGATGGTTTGTACTTTCTATCCACTGTGTTCAGATTCACCTCTTAGAACAGCCTAAAAATTCTGAACACAAACATTAAGATGACTTAGGTTGTCTCAATCTTGTACTTATCAAACTTACCTGACATATTTTTTCCCATATTTCATCACATCCTGCTTTTTCTTGAAAGCTAAGTGCCAAATCATAATTTTCAGCTTCAGACCACACAATCAAGGTATCCTTTAAAGAGAGGAAAAGTATTTTAAGGCAATGTTATTTCAGATTTTGCAAATTTGAAGAGCATTTAAAGTGTAAAAATTTAATACAAAAACAGCTTGACATCTAATTATGACAGGACAGTATTACAATACAAAAGCAATCATCATACTTTGCAAGACTTTCACACGTTCTGAGATTCTTAGGATTACAAACATTCCTGCATAAATTAAAGGAGTTCCAGAAAGATACTGCAAGTTTTAGTTCTCAATTCACATTACCATAATACTGTAAATCTCAAAAAGGTTGATCTAGAATAAGTACTTCTACCTCAATGGATCCTCTGATAGAACACTGTAACAAAAGCAACTGGCTTTGGTTTTGATTTGGTTTTTGTTTTTTTTTTTTTAAAAATCTGTTTCAACTGGGCCACATAAAACTGCACATCTTTTGTAGGAACGAAATTACAATCCTCTTTTTTCTCATTTTTATAGGCCCCAGAAGTCACTGTGCAGAAGCACAGAACAGCTGCTTAAAAAGCAGTCCCAAGATGCCTACAAACTTTAAATGAGAACGGACACTTGAATATGCACACAGCTAACTGCCTGAGAGTATGCACACCTATTACACTGAACCACGCGCACCATTTTTACACATTCCAAATTCTGAAAGGATGTTTTGCCCTAGATTTCTACAAGTTATTTGAAACTGTGCTTAGCTATGCTTACTACCCAGACAGTTAAGCTCTCATCTACTTACTAGAACAGTTCAAGAGTTTACCAGAGCCCTCATATTGCATGCAAAAACAATATATGGAAGCAGAAGCTGATGCTGCGAACAGTGATATCGCACACTGATAAGGTATTCAATGTAGTAGTTTACAGACAGTCTGCTAAATAACTGTTAGTATAAAAAATAAACACGAAAAGAGAAGAAAATATAATCTGGTTTATACACGTATCGAATCAAGTTTTAGTTTAGGTCTTTTGTCTTCCTGTAACAGCTAGCTGAAATACAGCCACATCAAACATATATGCAACTGCATTATTTCAATTAAATGCTAAAACATGTATTTACTCACTAGCATGAGACATGATAATTTTTCTACTTACATTTCAATGAGAACCGTAAGTCACAATATTCTTGAGTCATTAAGTATAAATTCTGCTTACAGTGATTATTCCTAAAGGAATTACTTTTAAATATTTGCAAAAGCACTATAAGTTGCCAGACATCTATAAAGCTTAAGACAGTTCATTAATTAGGCTTAATTTAAATATCAAAATGAACACTGAGGATAAAGAGAAATTTTACATTGAGATTTCGATATACACTTACTAGAAAACTCCTTAAACTAACTATAGTCTAAAGAGCACAGTAAGGTAGCTCCATTAGATTCAGTCAAGCAATACAGTATAATCAATTTGCCATTACCAGAGCAGCTATACTGCTTCAGAAGCACTAATGGTGTTACCTTGCAAATGGCAAATAGTTTACCTTTTCCTTTTCCAAAGGGTTGAGGAAGAGGTGGTACACAGAAGAAAGGGATTTAGGAAGACCACCTCCAAAATACAAAAGGAAGAAGAAAGTCACAATTAATACGTCATTCTCTACAAGACAGGTTATGGTGCAAATACTCTGGTAATAACAGATTGACAGCACCTAGTACTGCTGACTCCTACAGAGCCAGAAAAATAACAGGCTACAAAAATTTAGAAAGGGAATGTCCAAAAGAAATTTTTTTTTTAACCCAGCTTTTAAAAACAGGATGTCCCTTACTGCAGTATTCATTGTATGTATCAGGTTCAAAATGTAATACATTACTCTCTGTAATTAGTGCTTATACTGCAGTAATTTTAAGCCCACTGTCTCATCAGCTTTCCACTGAGTAACACTTAATTTTTCAAAAACCAAACCCTGACACTAAAGTTTAAGTAGACCCTAGCAGAACTTGCAACACTCCTATCTAATTACACCACCATTTAAGTAAAAGCAGTTAAATTTCCAAGCAAGCCATTTCCCAAAGAAGATAAAAATGTAATTTTTTGTCTGTGAAAAACATGACTAACAAATAGGGAAATTACTAAAAGAACCAAAATAAGGACAGTGTTAATAGTATTAACTGTGATAAGTCGAATAAACAAAAGCTCTAAGTCTCTGAGTAAAATCCAGCATAGGACCAAGACAGGTCAGAGGGTCCGTCTGTCTTTTTCCTCTAGGGACAGGAGAGGTGGAGGGAGAAGACAGGCAGATTAAAATGAAAGGGAAGACATAAAGGTAAAGCTGCTTTTGAAAACTATAGTCACAGAAGCACAGATGCGCATTTGGCCATAGTATAGCAACTGTTCTCATAAACAGGATCATCTACTACCATATATGGAAATTCAGACTATTTTCTTCACCTGTACACATTCCGATTTTTCATTTTTTCCTTCTTTGGAAATCAAAATAAAACCTGCTGATATAAATTATTCAAGCAACAGAACAATTAACATTCAAGTTCGGTATATTAGTATCAGAAAAGTATTTTCCAATCGACAACATTAAAAATTTCTAATTATTAGTTATCTGTTGTCTTATATCACACACAGATTTCATATCATAGATTCTTATCCGTGCCTCAACAGAAATCTATCAATTGCTGCTCTCTGGATCTTTAGTAAGAGTATTTGTACATTCTTTCTTGCCTCAAAAGGCTTTTAAAAAGAGAACACAAAGCAAAGTGAGAAAAAGTACTTCACTCTGTTGTGTAATACACAGTTTAAAGTTTAAATTCACTATTAAATGCAGGCAGTTATTAATGTAATTTCATTTCCTTAATCATAAAAAAGAAGAGCATGACAAGACACATATGGAGGGAAAAGTGACTGAAGGGAATTCTAGATGTAGTTAAAAAAAAACACAAATAAAAATCAAGTTTCTGCTTGTTTTATTTAAAGGAATCTTTCTATGTGTTCGATCTGAAACCTTCTCAGTGTAATCTGAATCCACTATCTACTCTGGATCTCTCAGCTATGGAATAAGACTATCTGTTGCTTCCAAATGCCAAGTGTTACTTCTTGCAACTCCAAAAAGCAACTCAAATTTCTCAAGACTGCCTCCTCCATTCAGAGGGAAAACAGCAGTGTGATTAAATATGCTTAGTAGAAGGAGGTATTGGTTACAGAGGTAAGGAGACACACATTATCCCTCTGAGCATAAAATCTTCAATCTTCTGTGATTCATAAAAGCAGTTCTGGCTCAGTTTGATCAAAAGCATATCCTTTTTCTTCATTACATACAAAATGTTAGTCTCTATAGACAAGGAACTGGATGGGATGACTAACGCAAACATCTGAAATCTGTTCTTATCTAGCTTGGCATTAAAAACAATTAAAATGTAAAACTGAGTATTAAATCATAGCTATATTGTGTGAACTATGTCATAAACATGGACACGTTTTATCATTGAAGGCTTTTACACTGCCAGAATCCTGGCATTCCAGCTCCTCACGTTCTTCAAGATGCATTCAAATTCCTGGCAAGATCTTTTTTTAATAAGCTGATAATCAGGAAGCTATTTATATATAGTTCACAATCTTATTCTGACTTTGAAAATCATTTGCTGCTTCGCAAAAAAAAAGTATTTTGACAATAGTGCCAGTTGAATGGATCATGACTATCTTAGCCCATACAAAACTTGCTGTCTCCTTAAGACCATTTATATAAATTCGTGTTCTTCCACATAATTGTTCATTATGACTGCTCATATATAACCAGAAGTTCTTAATTTTAAGCAAAAATTCTGATCACGGCTTCTTCTTAGAAGACCTGCTATGTAACATTCCCATAAAGAGGTACTTATCATTTCTACCAAAGGAGGCTGCACTGCTATCCTTATAAAGATACAGCCTGAAGCAAAATTTCTTCAGAATACAGTCGGGGATTCCTCCACTATTTGTCTCATCGTTGGCTGCATCACACTCACATGGAGCAAGTTCTTGTTGGTTAGTTAGAAGTTTTCATGGAAGCACTACTGTGTGCAACAGCTTTATTTGAGACTTCATTTCCACGAAGCTAAACCACTACTGCAATAGTTTACGCCAGAAAGCAGTGGCAATTGTACTTAGATGGATGAGGCTCAGTATCTACCATGTGATTTCTCCTCACACTTTTTTAATTGCTTCCAAAAGTCTTACTTTCCTTGTTGAATACACACTATGAGTCAAGTTCTTGCTGTAACATTCAGCAGAAGTCACACTTTTATTAGACATTCAATCAATTTTATTTAATTATTAGCAAGCTGATCAGCAGGTGCATTGTACAGCATTCATACAATCTCCAAAGCAAGCCCAGGGATTTCATAATGAATTTCAGAGCAACCAGTCCTCAGGATTTGATTCTGCTGCAAAATTGATATAAGCTTTCATTCCTAATGTGATAAAATTAAGAAAACTATTACTGTTTGACAATGGCCTCCTGTATTCACATCCAGGGAGAATACCAATCTTTGCTGCAGCTCCAAAATATTCTCTTGGCATCCCTGTGAGATTCAACCTACTCTCAAGAACTAGTGATACCCAAATCAGACAGGTCTTTCATAAGTGCTTGCTTTCTGTCTTAAGAAGCAAATTAATCTCTTCCTACTAGTCATCAAACAATTTAGGCCTGTGAAACTTAGCTGGGTTCCACTGGACGTTCAACACAGGAAGTTTGTTCCTCCCCCTCTTGGACTGTCTGACTGCTAGTCTTCCTTATCTAAGCCCCTTACACTGTTTACAGTTGCAGACACTTCCATATGTCAAGCCACCTTTCAGCATCTTGCTAGCTAAATATTTACAATCAAAAGTACAGTTTCCTAAGCAGTTTCCAGCTTCAGAAATAAACTACTTGTGCTACCCAAGATTTTTAAGTTTATTTATACAGCTATCATGTTAGGTTGGACCAGGATCTTCAGGCTATAAAATCCTGTCCCAGTAATGTAATATAAAGGTTCAATTCTGCATTTGGTTTTGAGCATTTATTCAACTAAAACTGGAATATCTGAATGTTATCCCAAAAATTTGGATAACATATCAAAGGCACACTCAGTCTTACGGCAGAACTTATTCTATCAGCTTCTATGAAAGCTCAATATCATACGTGACTTTTCGGTTAGCAATTCCATAGCTGCATTCCCATGAATCCTGAAATAAAAAATCAGTTTATTAGTTCTGTAACAGAACTGACTCACTGGACTAATGACCATACCCAGAAGCAGCAGAAAAATTAGATTTCGCTGGAAAACATGAAGATAATGGAACATGTGATCATTTAAAATAGATGAACCAACCCACCCAAACCCAAGAGCAGTCACTCTCCTTGTTTCTCCTCTCCCCGCACAAAACCACACATTCTTCCTTACTATCTTAGCTACAACAGGCACAAATTTTATTGAAATAGTTTCACTGTTGGCTCAACTGTCCTGACAGCAAGGGCAGGAAGTTCACCTTCTCAGAGTTATTCTGCCAGTGCCTTTTTGGATCTATTAAAAATTTAGCTTTGTTATTAGCAAGTCTGCTTTCCATTATACAAGGATAACCATCTTCGAGGTACATAGTTAGTAGAAGGTACTCTGGAGGAAGGTAAGCTTTGTATTCTTATGAGGAAATGAAAAAGGGGCTGCAAAAGTAGAGGACACAAGACCCTGAAGTTTCTAGTGCAGAGGCAAGACTCTGCAGCTGGAAGCAACTCAAGTCCTCCTCGTTTCAGGCACAAAAGGGGATGCAATACCTATTCCATCACTGAGTTATAGGATGTACATGGACGTATTTAAAATAAAGGTGAGAATATGAAAGTCTTTACTGTTCTATAGCTAAAGCATTGCCAAAGTAAATTTAAAGTATATTTAAAAGTATATACCCCAGTCCACATCCTTATCAGTTTTCTCCCTAGATAAATGCTAAGTATATAGAGTTTATTTCTCCCCTAAGGCTGCATAAGAGGAGGTGTGTTGTCCTAAAATACTAATGGAATTATTCATTTTCTGAAGAACGTTCACTTTAGAACAGCACCTCTGTCACTAGCATTCTGGAACTGCACCATTTCAACACTTCAAAAAAACCCCAACAATGTAAAAAGCAGAGCATGGACTGAAGTGTGTGTAAACTGACTTCACCAGGGCACTACAATTAAAGTATCTTCTACCCTTATTAGTATATTAAGAAAACACCACCAGAAGAGGAAAACTAAGTATTCTATGTGTTGTCCAGCAACCATTGTATAATTAAATTCCACTTACTAAACAAAATTTGTTTTTAAGCTCTGTGCTACTTATCCATAAATAAATCCAGAATATTCTATACTGAAGTTACAGGATCATCATTATGGTAACATTTAAAAATAAGAATACTAATAAAACTTAACATACAGCCCTAAACAAGAATAAAAGTCAGTAGGCTGAGGCATACTGATGCACATTTTGCTTCTTCAGAATAAATCTTTTGCCTACAAATCACACCTTAACACAAGAAATATTAGTGCTTTTTCTGATCCACAAGGCATTATTTTCTCAAGATGTTTTCTTTCTAGCTTGTTTTTTCTCATATGGAATCCTTTCTTCTAGTATAAGTAATGATGAGTTTGCCAGGAAGTACACAGTTCAGAGCATCCAAAAACTTCCACTGGTAGCACTTCTGTGTTATAAAATCAGGTTCACAGACACATCTTTCTTCTTGAACGCAGCAGAATGACTGTTCATAGTGACAGAAAGACTTAATCTAATTTATCTGACTCTCTACATGTATCATGCTTTAACTAATTATTCCAAACCTCCAGATGGTAGGTAAGTCTGGGAAGACTGGAATTATCTCAGGACCATGCTGATGTATGGAAAATGAGTCCCCAACAGATCTCAAGATCTGCCAAGTATTCTTCCTCTCCAAAGGACAGACATTTGTATCTACCACCAATTAGATCAACATTTATGTGCATACAGAGACGTGACTAATCCACAATAAGGAGCAGTTAATGCTTTCAACCCTAAACCCCAAGAAATCTAAAGTAGACAATCTGACAAAATGTTATGTAACATTCAGGTTCACAGGGTATGGCTTCTGATGTTTTGTTTTAGTTTTTTATTTGGTTTGTTTTTGTTTGTTTGGGGTTGGTTTATTTGTTTTTTCATGGATGTTTTACACACCAAGACAACAGTGGCAGCAAGGCAAACTTGTACTCAAGGTCTTCACACTATTATTCTGACAAATAATGATTTAAGCTGTGACAGTTACCATTAAAATATACAGATGTATACCCTGAGATTGCACCATTTTTGATACCAACAATTAATGAGACCATCTGTTTCACAGTGGCACTAACACTGTGCAGCATAGGTAGAAGGTATTTTCGCCAGTGGAAGAACTTCACTGCTGTTTACAAAGGTACCTATAGGGTTGGTGAAGAATCCAAAGCAACTGTCATTGAAAGTTTCACCAAGAACTTATCTATCACACCTCTCCTTTACTTCCAAGCACAAATTATATTACTTGATCCAATAAAAGATTGTTTCTTCTTACAAGCCTCATGTCAGCCTAGACAAAAGTCATCCAAAGAACCCATCCACTAATTACATTAATTCAAATAGATAACTGAAGGCTCACAAGGCACATGCCAAGTACATCACAGTAAAAACAGATGTACTGCTATTTACCTCTTTAAAATGGAATGGAGGTTTACCCTCAACAAAATTCCAAGATAAAAGGCTGGTAAGAACATAACACTGGGAAGTTACTTCAAAGTTTTAAGTCTGAGTTTCTAGAAGATTTTTCTTGAAGTTTTATGAGCCCAACTGGCAACTGCAGGCAAACTCAAAGGTCTATCTCAGGCTGCGACTTCACTAGTAGCTGAGGTGACCTAAAGCGGCATCTTGCAGCCAAAAAGGAAAGATTTCTCACTCTTCCATCTCACAGTTCCACATATGGCTGTTGTGTGAGGCGGCTTGAAACTTCTGCTCACACAGTTGCGAGCTTTTGAAGAGGGATTTGGAGTACCAACTTGATCTTCTGGTTTCGTGAGTTCAGATTTCTATGAGAGCAGCTGGAAAGAAGCAACTCTTCCTTTCAGCTGCTAAATTCCCAATATTAGCTCATATGGAATCAGGTTTAAACTCTGCACTTGCCTTTTACTAAAGCAAGAGATAAGAAGTTGTAGCTGAACCCACGACAGAGGGCCTCACCTAAAAGATAATGTGCTACAAAGTAGGATTAATGCACACACCAAGAAAGATTTGGTATTTCTAAGGCTCAGAATGGAGCCTTACATTCAATTTATATTAGATGCCACTTCGCTTAAATATTATGAAAAATCCACCTACAAATACAAATTCTGTCTATGTAGCATAACAGCAACTTTCCTTCTTCAGCCCAGAACACATACAATGCTGTTCCAAAACAACAGGTTCAAGTTTAATATTTTTATTTCAGTAACCACACTTTCACGATCACCAGTATTGACTTGTGCAGTGCCAGATCACACCACGTCTGACTCTGACCCAGAGTAGCCATGAGCACAGGCGTGAAATGTTTTTGCACTGACAAGCACACGGGGTGGTTTGCACCAACCTGACAATTTTATGCCTACTTAAAGTCAGCTTCACATCTTATATGGCATAAAGCCTATTGATAAAAGGCTTGCCCCTCAATGCTCTTTCCACAGATTTGAATCAGCAAAGCAAGTTTACACTAGAACATCACTTTATGTCATAAAGCTGTGAAATACTCAACGTTGTTTTAGGAGTCCTAAAGCTTGAGTTACTGTATCATAGAACCGTTACCTCAGGCCAGTTCGGATTACAACCAAGAGCTAGTTTGCTTAGCATTTTTGCTGGTCTTGTCTTGTCTTTTCTTACTCCCTGCAATTGATTTTCCACCCTCCACTGGCCTTATCAGGTGTTCAGTACAGACTGTTGACATGGTGCATTACAAATTATATCAAGGGGTTGATGCAGGTTAAATTTTTCAAGGAAGGATATATTTAACCCTGGTTAAGACTGGTTCTCCTCATTCAGTTTAACGTAAAAACCTACAAACAGCTGCAGTTGCACAACCACTGGGACTGCCTGTAAGCAAAACTACAGTACATCTATGCTTATAATAAGCTATTAAAGGTGAAGACTGAAACATATTTTAATACATTAACTGCACCTGACCAGATTTTAGCAAGTCTGAGCTGACCAGACAGGCAACAAAATACAATCTGGTTCAACATTTCTAAACCTCTAAGGGTAATTCTCAGCATCTGTGAGATATGAACAGAAAACAAAATGCAAGACCTACAATTCACTTCTCACCCATCTCAGCAGCATTCTTTAGAGGCTTACAATGTATGGCTGCAATAATTGAAGCAAGGTGCAAACCAGAGGTGAGAAGCTGCTTTTATGTATAGAGAATGCTCTGAAGCTTTAGTAACCCATATCCATCTTGAAGTAAAAACCAAACAAAGGTAAATACGTAAATAGCTTTAAAGCCTTCTAGTCTTAAATAAAACACATCACAAGTTGTAGTACCTGAAATACAAATAAAAGAGCCAGATGATATTAAATTTTAGATACTATAATCCTCAGGAACCTCAGCTACTTTGTGATTTTCACACCTACGCCTGTCTCTCCCAAAGCATTTTTTGACGTAAAACAGAGTGCAAGTTATATAGATAACTTCACAAACAATGCAGAGAAATAACACACACATATCATGAAATGCACAAAAATGTTGAGAACTACTTTGTCTCCTATTTTTGGTATAAAATCATAAAATATAATTTGAAATAGAGGCAAAAAAAAATACTGTATTGCTGAAGTTAAAGAACCTGCCTTCAAACATGAAGAAAAAGTAGTATGCTTACCTGCTGCTTCTGGTACGCAGTGTTTGGGTTAATTTTTGACTCCAGAAGAAGAGAACCTAGAAAAAAAAAGTTCCACTTATTTACATGTGTACTAAATTTCGATCTCAACATGAACTTTCTGATCACTCTTTCTACAAGTACGTAGTAATACCTTTTCTCCCAAAATGAGCCTGTGAAACTCACATTCTACAGCTTTGTATTTAATTTTTCCCTCAAATACACTGTTCACATAGTACAGAATGTTCAAGACTGTTTTGAGGACTGGATTTTGAATCTCCTTCTTATTCAGAGTAATGACTTTTCATGGAACATGCTTAGAGATATTAAAGTGTGCAAAAAATCAGCACACATCGTAACTGTATTTCATAAATCACCCCCAGTTGTTTTGGATTAAATTTACTAATCACGTGGTATTTGTTCTTAAAGTTTAGCTAAAACACATTATTTTGCTGGAAAGCATATCTAGAAACTAATGCTTAGAGTAACAACCCTTGTGACAGCAGGACAGAGAAAGAAAACATCCAAGATGAGCTTTACTGATGACTCCAATACACTAGTACTTAGGGCACAGTCCTGAGCTCTGCCTTGTGCATTTGCCTAGTGAACATCTAAAACCAGCATTCCCTTTTCTGTTATAATCACCTGTTACAGGCACTATTTCACTTCAATCTTACTTTCAGTTTCAAAGCCTCAGCTTCAACTACATGAAGTTTTAGAATATTATTTTCCGCTATTCACCCAGCTGTCTAACTTCTACAAAGTCTTTACTATCTAGAAATATTTAATAGCAGCAAATATGAATTAGAATCATAAGAATTAAAGCATTTGATAAATTCAACATTGTATTTTAACTGCTGAACACACATCTACAGACATGGGAATCCTGAAATTAGCAGAGTATCATACATAACTTGAACATCATGTTTGACAAAATGCAAAAAAAACAAAGGTAAAATAAAATTAAATCTTGAAGACAATGAATGAAGATATTTCATCTTCCAGGCTAGGAGATACTAAAGAATGACCTCTTTACTACACTTACCACAGAATAACATTTCTTCTCCTGTTCTACTAACCCTGATGTTTGCAGGAAAGACAAATCAAGCATTATAAGGCTTGACTTGCTTCTCATTACTACATGATTCAACTTACTCCTCACCATTCGGGATCCATAACTAGACAAACATGAATTTGGAAACAGAAACATAGTGAAGTGTAAAAAGTGTGCTCTACACCTAATAACTGCCCCCATTCCATCCTTCTGGAGGATCTGATGTTCCACTTGTGCAATTTGTTCTCACAAAATGTTCAACTACTCAAAAATCAGTGACTGTTCTACTAGTTATTTTAGTGAGTCTACTTTAACAGGGTCAAGCCCCTTGCTGGTATGAGACAGTCCTAGGTCTCCATTACCTGCTTCTGTGAATCAGACAACAGTAACAGACGTCTATAACACAAACACATTCTTTGGAAGAAGGTTACAGAAATTTAACATACCACAAATGAAGTTCTCCTCCATTCAAAGTCAGTATCGGTATTGATTCCTAAACACAGTTCAAGATGCTTAATCTTGCATTTGTCATAAGCAATTACTTTCTCTGTCGGTATTTTTCTCTTGGTACTACCCTAGAATATATTAAGACTATCCAGCCTACTTTACAAACATAGACCAACAAAATTTCATCTTCACTGACCCAATGATTATTTATAGTTAGGTAACACCTGAAAACTCACCTTAATACAAGCTATGGTTTTAATAAACCCCCCAAATTATGCAGATTTAATTATATCCTTGAATGAATTTATAAAGGTAACTGCAAAACACTGGTGCCAGAAAGTAACATTTGAAACCATCTATAAAGAAGAAAACATTGATTTGCAGAATTCTGTTATTTGCCACTAATGCAAAAAGGCACAGCTGGGTTTTTTTGCTAGTGTAACTACACCGTTCTATGCTGAGAAAGGAATGTGTGTATAGCGAACAACTCACTCAAAAGAGATTATAAACAGATATACAATGCTATTTTCAAAGATATTTAGAGAATATCAAGTATCCTGAGCCAGTAGTCTTCATCAATAAATCTGCAGACTTGCTTATATATATACATATGGAAGAGACCTGCTGATATGGAAAACAGTGCTCCTCTCTCATCAAACTGTTACACGGATCCTTCCTCAAAAGCAGAAAAGGTACAGTGTCACCCACCTCCCCGCACGAGTATGAACATGTTTGTTTAAATGAAAACTTCAACTCAAGAGCTGTTTTCTGCAAGATGCACGAAGAGGGTTAACCTCTGTGATCAGTTCTGCTGCTACTGATTCACTGAAACCAATCCACCAAAACTTAGGAAACAGCTCGAACTGAGGTCTGAGAATGTGCTCTGCATTCACAAGAGACTATTCATCACTCTAATGCATTTCTGAAGGATCAAACCCAAACGTTAAGGAGAGGGGAGAACCAGGAGAAACGAAACAAAATAATTCAGTCCCCACCCCCAACTCCCATCGTTTTGTTTGGGTATTTCTTCTTTTGGTATGGGTATTTTGAGGGTAGGGGGTGGCATTTTCATAGGATCATAGAATACTTTGGGTTGGAAGGGACCTTAAAGATCACATAGTTCCAGCCCCCTGCCACAGGCAGCAACACCTTCCACTAGACCAGGTTGCTCAAAGCCCCATCCAACCTGGCCTTGAACACTGCCAGGGATGGGGCAGCCCCAACTTCTGTGGGCAACCTGTGTAAGAGCCTCACCACCATCACAGTAAAGAACTTCTTCCTATTATCCAACCTAAATCTCCCCCGTTTAAGTTTGAACCCATTCCCCTTTTTGTCCTGCAACTACATGCCCTTGTAAAAAGTCCCTTTCCAGATTTCTTGTAGGCCCCCTTTAGGTATTTTAACCTAAGGTAAGTTCACAACCACAAAATTTTTGGTGTGGCTTTCCTATAAATAAATAAAATTAATCCCTTGAGTTTGGAGCAAGGTAAAATAAACTTAAGACAATTTCTGGCTAATCCTTCTGCCAGTATTACATGCTTACTGATAACTAGTCTAAAGAAACAGCGAGGATGTAGATGCCTGCCTGGTGAGTAAAGCCATTAAATATGGCCTCCAATGGGGGAGTTCACTTTGGCTTGTCAAAAAGTTTAGTTATAGGCCTAGTAAGCTTCAATTAAAAGTTTAAGCCCTCAGATTAACATGACTTAGTTGAACAGAAAAGTTCACTATAGAAGTCACTTCAAGCATCTGGGCTCAGAACAGAAAACGTGATCTGAAACCATGCAGTTAAAATCTAGAAGCACACAGACATTTCAAGAATGAGGTAGGTCACGGCAGCCTCAAATACCATGTGAGAAACGGGTAAGAAATCCAAGGCTTCCAAATACACACAGAAGCTCACAAGAAAGGTGATCAATTATAAGAAAAGAGTTCATTATTGCCCTACTGCAACTCAAGTAGCATACAGCTCAACTAGGAATCATACAAACTTTTCAGGGTTCTAAGTAAAGAAGTTAATAGCTGTTTAAGTGTAAAAAACCAAAACCAATTCCCTGTTTAAAAGCATAATATATCTGATCTGAAAGCAGTTTATGCTATTTCTGTACAGTAAGAGATTACACCAAATTGCCTGCAATGACTCTTAAAGTTTAGTGCCTGGGAGCATTAGACATCTCAGATAACGCAAATCACTCAACTGCTCTCGACTCTTAAGATGGTGTTAAAAAAAAAAAACAACAAACAAATAAAAAACCCAAACCCCAAAACAACACCAAACCAAGGAAAAAAACGAAACAAAACAAAACAAAAACCAACTACTCCTATGGATGGGAAAAAAAAAAAAGAAATAAAATTGCATTCTTACTCAGCTCTTATTCCTCCAATTCCAGGTGATAGCTTACCTTGGACTTGGCATACTGATTGTAGCTCCCTTATCTGAATCCCCTGACCCTGCCATAAAACCTCAGCCACTTAGAAAGCAGCTATGGAGCCACACCAAGTCACAGGTGCACAATCAAAAGACTGAACTACATGCTAGCCCTGATGGTCAGCCAAATGAACCTCTGGTAATTCTGCTGTCACTCTGTGCACAGCCGAACTAGCCCTTTCCCAAGAGTGGGAAATTCCCATCCACAGCAGGAACCCTTGCTAACATCCCCCATGGCCTCCTCCACTCAGGAAACAGAGCCTTTAACTTAGGCATATCCCGAGGTTTTCAGTCAGCTTCCTGGAGTAACTCAGTAAGAACACACCAACATGCACAGGATGAACCTCAGCTCAAACACTAGGAAAAGCTGGTTTAGAAAAGGAGGAAGGAAGAAGTTTCATTGTGGAACAAGGAGGAGCTGACAAAGAAAGACAATACGAGAATGCAATGGAAACATGGATACGAATGATGTATAGGTCAGGTTCCCAGTACATGTATGTTTCAGATAACTTGGGGGG
>NW_009932383.1:0-2715 GCF_000696875.1 Nestor notabilis | reverse complement strand
TGGGGGGGGGGGGGAGGAGAGAGGGAAGAAAAATCAAGAGTGAACTACTTCATTTAGGTAAAAGCATGCAAGAGAACACACAAATTGTGCAGCACCTGAAACACTAGTCTGTTGTTACCTTTTCCAAAACCATTTGCTCACATGTAAGAATGACTGTATTTGCCTTCAAAATCATGCTGCTAAGAATTGACACTAGGAGTACACAACATAAATCGATTTTGAGGTACTTACAAAAGCAAGTTAGAAAAACTAGCCTATTAATAGAATGCACATTTACCCAGGACTGATACCACCTACTAAATTAAGAACTTACGCTCTGTGTATTATTCAATACTCTTGAAATATGTGGATGCTGTTTGAGAAGTCTAATGCGAGTATCCTATTAAATATACTTCCGTGCATTAGGTGCAATTGGTAAGTTTGAGCCAGTTCTGCTTTGACAGAGTATCTTAGCTATGCAACACAAAGTAATGATTTCATCTTTGTTTTGGGATCACTTATACCAATTTGTATTTTTCTTCTTACAGATGTTCATTTACAACAAAGAAGCTGGCAAGAACCGCGGAATTCAGATTCTAATCAGTCTTAAGCACACATATCCCACTTGAAGTCAATAAAGGGATTTTAGTTTGAGTGGGCTATTTCTTCACAAGCAGGTTATGACTTGCAGTTCTTTTGCTTTCTTTTCTAAAAAAAATCAAAAAAAACCAAACCGAACAGGAAATTGTTTAGCGTGTAGAAGACATAACAGTTTTTAAACACAAGCACATCAACCATGTAGACAGCAACCACATCTGCAACAAAATATTCTGTAAAGATTAGCTTAAAAACATAGTGATAACCTTCTTCTTACTTCCCTTCTCACACTGAAATGAAACTAACTCTGTTACCATTTTGAATAATTTCTCTTATACTATGAGGATGGCCAAACTATATATGCAACTTCTTCAGTATAAAATAAATAAAATCAACTATCAGTTTAACATCAGTTCAACTCTTTAAAGTATAATCAAGAAGCTACAAAATCCTGAGATTCATGCTTATCAGGAGCTCTATTATCAAAATCCTGCTCAGATGAAAATTTCATTCTTCTGTATCAGTTTATGATCTCTGCTGTACAGATTACTGTACAGTCTGTCAGTACTTCTCAAACAGTAAGAATGATTCTCAAGATGCTTTTCAACCTATTTCCTATAATGAAGAAAATTACAAGGTCTGTTGACAGTCACAAGCTACAACTAGATCTGCAAGTCACTAGATACAGCCAGCTATATATCTAATGAAGTAGTAAGTCATTCACTGACAGACTTTACTACCAAAATGGTACATGACAGATATTGCAAAGTATACATTTTACAATCTACTCTGATCATAGCAGTCATGAAGCCACTTCACCAATAATCAAGACTAGCCTGAACATGTAGCTACGGGGGTAGATACTACTACTCAACCTACACTACTGTCACATGCTGTCCAGAAAATGTGAAGGAAGTTGATAATGCATTGTTTTAAATGTATTTACAGGAAGATCTAGAACTACTGAAGGTCTGAGAACTACCATTCCATAAGAAAACATCTCTGAAAAAGCTGTTCTGTTCACTGTATTGTCTTTACTACTGTAACAAGTGTACTTTGAAAACTGTTGACAGCTTTTAAAATGTATTGCTTAATTCTTGCTACCAAAGAAAAGGGGAGAGGTGGAAGAAAGGGAAGGAAGGTGTTAGCCATCCAACCACCTTTTAAAAATTTACACTAAAAACCATGATCTAAGTTTTGAACAACTCCCATTCACGAGGAGATCATTTCCAGAAACATCTAAGGAAGTGATCATAGTGATCAGTTTTGAAACTGGAGTACATTTAACATGTAGCGATAGATCACTAGATGCCCAAACCCATACAAGCTTTACAACACAAGCGTAAGGTATTTTGTATGCAACACACTATTCACTAAGAACCAAGTGCCTACTATGCTTGCACTTCATGGCAATCTTCCATGTCTTTCACTTGGCCTATCACGAATGAACTATGGTTAGTGCCTACCTGCTTTTAGAAATCACATTTGAACTACGCAGCAAAACCTTAAGGCAACAGACACAAAACTAAACCCAGTTCCTTTTCTGGGTAGGATGAGGAAACATTCAGACATACACACTTACCATCACTCTCTGCCCTGACTAGCAGGGACATGCCCTTGAGCCTCTCCACGTAGCAAGAGGACACATGCCCTGTGCCTCGATCGTCCCACTGGCGGTCCTCATTTAGCGTGTAAACCTTCACCCTCCGCCGGGTGTCAGTCATCCTGCCGCCTGCCACAACACAGCCACCGCTCTGGCTTGCAATTGTTGGAGAAGCAGGAGGCTAGTCGGCGGCTAGGCCCCCCTCAAAGGAGGGGAGCGGGAGAGAAGATAGCAGCCCCACACGGGCACACCAAGCAAGCTTTTCTTACTCCTCTTCAGTGCTCCAAGGGACTCCTCATTATCGAGGGTTATAGGATTGGGGGGGACGCAAAGGAAGAAGGGGAATGAGAAAAGAGGTGAAGATGGGAAAGGGGAGCTGCTCTAGGCACCGTCAGGAGCTGCACAAAAGACGAATAAGCCTGCGCAGGGGAGAGCCGCAGAGAGGAGAAAGGCTCTTTCCAGGGTGAAGGGCAGGCAGGAGAGGCGGTAAAGAAGGGATCCTGGAGGAGAAGCGGATCCACGGGAGTGGAAGCAGC
>NW_009932382.1:0-21721 GCF_000696875.1 Nestor notabilis | reverse complement strand
ATATAATTATATATATATACATACATATATATACAAAAAGTGGTTATAAACTTAGATCTAAGCCACAGCATGTTTTCCACTTTAAGAGAATTAACTTTTCCTTCAACAACTAATGATGTGGATAATGTGCTACAGACTTTTCTGCCGGCTAAAATTAGACTTATAGAAACATTTCTAAAATGTAGATTCTTAGGAGCTAAAGAAAATGTGTAACAGTATTAAATCTTATTGTTGGTGCTTCTCTTACATACAAAACAGCAATCTCTAACAGCACCTTTGAGTATAATAGTTGTATTTCCCCTTTAGTGTCACATCAGGGGGTAATAGTAGCAGAGTCGTTGTAACAGGTATATTATTGCTGTATTTTTAGAGGTTAATTTGTGTAGATTGTGTATATTATTGTTAAATGACTTTGTGTAAAAGGATTTAAATGTAATAGTTTTACAGCAAGATAACTGTTGAATTGTAGGTATATGAAATATTTGCTTATTTATATGCAGAGATTTACCATGCTGAAGAGTTGTCTTGTATTTTCTTCCATTTGTAATGTATTCAATTTATATATTATTGAAGTTCTAAATAATGTTTATGGTATTTTAGTGTCTTTGTGAGCCAAAGAAAAAAAGACAAAAAATTAGTTGATACTTTAATTTAAATCCTAGTGCCCTTAAAATAACAACTTACAGATAATTTTACTGAATATAAGGAATTCTAACACTGTGTATAGACTGTCAAATTATGAGATCCCTTTAATCTATTAGAATTATCAGTTTTATTTATTGTAATGTCAGACTGTTTGTTCAGTGTTCTGAATGCTTTTCTAGTGAATAATTGTTGCTAACCAAGGCCCCTGTTTTTTAGTTGAATTTCAGGACTAATCTCTAAAGGCCATTTTAACTAAATCCTGTGGGAGTTTTAAGCAGCATCATTCTTTTAGTGACATGGAATTCACTATGTGTTTGGAGCTTATAAAATAAATAGAACCAAAAGTAAGCTCAGAATCTTTAAATATAGCTGGCTTGTCACAACAATTTCAACTGGCTAGACTTTTCAAAGTATAGGCACCAGATTAATCTGCAGCTTGTTCAGTTTTAATCATTAGATAATCAATACTACTGAATGGAAAACTCCATACTGGAAACAGAGTAGTGGAACAAAATGAAGATTCAATAATCCTGTCTACTGAGTTACTGTCGTGGTGATAAATGGAATATGCTAATTTCAGATCTTTTCAGACAGGATTCTATGGCTATCTCCTATGCAAATCAGTAATGATTTGCTCCCCCTCCACCTAATCAGTAATAACATTAAATTATTTTTGAAAGAGTCAATGAAATGCAGTAATGTTATGCAGTTCTCACAGCCTCTCTTGCCCCCTTCAGTCCTGTGGAAGAGCAGCTACAGCCAGGAGAGATTTCCATCCTGCACGTCCCACTGGTTGTCTCCTGAGGATGTCGCATATCTTTGACTGCTTCAGAGCAGGGAGAAGGAAGAAGCTGTCATTGTAAATACTGTACCATATAGTGCCACCTTTCCAGCTTTTCACAGGACTATTGCTTATTCCTCATCTATAATTGTCTGCTTTTCAAGTAGAGAGAAAAGTTTGTGTTAAAGAGGACGTACATGTTACATTCTGATTTACAGGCTTCTGCCTGAATTCTGGTCTCTGTCAGTTTTACTTTACTCAAAGGGCAGCTACAGAAGATTGAAAGATTTCCCTCAGTCTTTCTTCTTTGTGAGAAACAATATGAACCAGTATAATCAATGCAAAGATGCGTAACTGTTGACCTAGCTTCACTACGGGATTTTACATCTGCCACAAAAGCAACATCGTGCTCTTTGTGATTTCTTCAACCAGTTATTAGGTGGGAATTTCTGACTTCCTCCACCTCTGTAGTCAAGATATTTCAGCAACAGTATTACTAAAGATTCCAACTTACCCTTAACCCTCTAACCTTAATATTTTAACCTCATGGACCTTGCATCTGGCTCCTCATTTCAATATTCTAATAATATTTTATTTGAAATATTGTATCTCCTTAAAGCATATGCCTCCTTATAAACTAAGTAAAGAGAATACTGCTTATGTAACTGATCATAAAACTGTAGGAAAGACCATAATGTGGCATACTGGCATTTACAGCAATCCTTGGACAGTCCTGTGATGTAGTCAGAAATAGATCTAGGTCTTTTCAGCACATATACAATGTTTTGCTTGCTAAAATTTCCACTTCTTCATTTAATAGAGTATCTTGTGTTTTGGAAGTCAAAAGCATTAGAGGTTCTACACATTGCCATTGTTGGTTTGCAGTTAGGTGGAAATAATGGAGCTTCTTCCGCCTGTTTCAGAAGTAAGACAATTAACACAGAGGTGTTTTCTCTAAAGATGGGGGGTTAGATTTATCTTCCTGCTCTCTGCATTTTATCTTGTCTTTCTGCAGTGTTGTGTCTTGACACAGATGACACATACAATTAGATTTTTGCAAAGCTTTTAATTCTAAGAATAGACTCGAGAGTTTTCCTATTACATGTACCATGTTCCACAGGCACAGGGCTGCTATTAATTTCTGACTTGGCTAGCTGATTTTAACAGAGCAGTTATGGTCATCGGTGATGATAAAACTCATCTGTATTTTCTTCTCAGTAGGCAATTTTCATCTGATATGTAACATCTAATACAGCTTCTCAGCTTCTCAGACAAAGTTACAGCTTCTCAGACAAAGCTTACCCGGAATTTGCCTGCTTTTTAATCCATACACTGTGAGAGATCAGGAAGTATGGGTGTACAGTGGTGTTGACTAATTCAAAGCATTGCAATTCCAGGTGAGTAACTTTGTTTTCTGAGGTTCAAAATATACTCTAAGGTAGCAATTTTGCTTTTAAAATCACATGAACAATCACTGTAATTTTGTGAGGGTGAATCAAATGAACAGTAGGCAATAGCTCAACAAACAATAGCTGAACGTGTAGCTGCAGTGCTTATTAACTGGTGTAATTTATTTGGAAAAGACTGACCATGGGATAAAAATCAACAGCAGCTGTTGATTTTGAATGAGAAGAATTCTGATTGTAATATTAAAGGTATGTTTAAGGGAAGATAGATAATACCATTCATGGCAGAGAGATGGAACCAGAGGCCTTGGGAATAATGCAGGATTTAAAAATCATCATTGACTTAGTTCATAATCTGTTTTTTGAATGGTGACGAATATGAAGAGATTTTTTAAACAGAATCTCTGTTTTGTGGTTTAAGAAATGTTGAAGTTATAAAGAAGATATGCAATGCAGTTTTAATTTTTCAATAAAAGTTGATCTTAAAACTGTCTAATTTGTCTCATATAATTTTTGTAAGCTCTTTTGTTTCCCTAAGAATAGGAGACAAAAGCCATACAATGTTATCACTCACATTAAAAACAGTAAGGTGAATACTAAGGCTATTGTTTAGTTTTAGTTGTGAGTTGAATGTGAGCTTGTACCAATGCAGACTAAGGAGGAACCACAAGCTCTGTACCTTGTTTGGTTTGAATAGGGTTGTCAGGACATTAGTACTATGTAGAAATGCTAAAAAATAGCAAATCTAAAAATCTGAGTGTGGTGTTTTGTGTGGTTTCTGAAATTATCACCCAACTTTTACAGGGGATCCGAGAAAGTAAACAGGAACTTTGGAGTGCGTAAAGAGTATATGATCAAGCCCTTGTGGTAAAACCCCTGCAATTTAATTTGTGGATATATTCATAAAACTTTTTTCTTGTAATGCATATCTTACTTTCAGGGAAGACTTTGCACTTTTGATCTCAGTGTTTGTTTATTAAGCACTTTCAAACCTGCACACAATTAGAACTAGGATATTTTTATGCAATGAAAAATCTCCTTGACTGAAAAAGATCTTTTCTGTATGTAAAAAACTGCAGGACAGAAACAGGCATAAAGGTATTTTGAACAGTGTTATGTTTAAGCACTTCTGTGCTTGTCTTGTTCAGAAGTAATACAGAGACGGCAAGAGGAGCCCTCAGGGTCATATGACAATACATGGTGGAATTAGTACTATGGATATTGGGTCCTGATTGCAAAAGCATTTAAAGTCTGCATAACAAAAAATCTGTGAGTATTCTTAGAGCCAGTTAGAACTGGGTTTCTTTATTCAGCTGCTTTTGTATTAAGTGTTATAAAGCACAGTCTTTTACAGTAAAAATATTTCTTTGAAACAGAAATAAATGAGGTATTGGCAGCTTTATTTTGTGAGTAAAGTAAAAATGTTTTGTAAGACTAATTTTGGAAAAATTTTACAAGGGAAGACTAATTTTGCTACCACAGAAGTCAGCAGGAGAGCTGTTGCTGATTGCATGAATCAATCTTTCCTGTTCTCAGAAATGCAAGACCATTTCCTAATAAATAACCAGAATGTGACCCTAAGTCTGAGGTAGGAAAAAATACTTAAATTCTTATATTCTCTAAAAAAAGGGCTATGCATAATGCAGTAACATCAAAGAAGTTCAATGCCTTTTATACAGAAACATAGATATTTTAAAATACACTGGAAACTGAGTTTGAGCATAGAATTGCTGAAATGTAAAATTTATAAGAATGGGATAACTTCAGAGAAATACTTTTTTTCCTAATTGTACTTGAATGAAGCGTAATAATGACAAAATACAAGTCTTTCCCCGTATAAATACAATACAAATCAAAGCTTCTGTGGCAAAGCTTTTGGCACATGATATGTCTTTATCTATCTATGCATGATATATACTTGATACATATCACATATAGCATAAAAAAGGTGATTAAAAATTTTTGATTCCAGACCATAGTTTGGGGTAATTTGCCATTGTCTTACGGTAGTTAAAATATTACCAATTAGTGGGGCAGGAGGCTTGTATATGAAATATATTGAAAAATAACACATTTTGAATTCATAAAAGTATTAAATTATTTTTTGATGATATAGACGAATTCTGATTAATTGCTGCTTCATGAATTACCCATAGAATTGTCATTTGATTTAACAGTATGTAACAAATGTGATTGTGATTGTTTTTAGGGTAGGATGAGCATTCTTCAAGTAGGATGATTTTTCTTAAGAACAGTTTTCTTTGCAAGTTAAAGAATTTTATGCAGCAAACCAGGCATGAGGAAAATACATACTGCAAAGAAACTTACCAAGTCCATCATTGTAGCATGAAAATACCATGATGCAAAGCACTAAAAATTATGGAAGATGATTGCATCATGGAGTGTTCGATTTACACACAGATTGTTCAATGAAATGTTAGGACTGCAATGAGACTGTTTGCAGTTATGTACAGCTCACTGTCATCAACAGATTTACATCTGTCTGAATTTCTTCTTTAGTGTTCCATAATTTGCAAATTGTAAAAGTTACGCTTGGGGTGATGATGATACATGAATCAGGAGTACTACTCACTCAAGAACTGCAACTAGGCTGAAGAGGAAATGAGAAGACGCTAGCATTGACTGGAAGTAAAGATTAAAAGGAAGGATGGCTGCACAATGTGAAAAGATCAGACTTCTGGACAAAGCAGAATAAAAATTATGGTTAGAATAAAAGATAAGATGCAAGCAGAATTTTTTAAGTAGATCTGGTAGAGAAAGAAAAAAGTCTGTTTCTCTGGTGTTTAGGTAACCTGCTCAGCATCTGGATATAATTACTTCAGACTGGATAAGTATACTTCATTATGTGTATTTGTGAGTGTGTTTAATTTCTTGATATAAAACACAAGGTCACATGCATGAAGTCTTACATCATGTTGACTGTTTTGTGTAGGACTTTTCAGGACATCTGCAAAGATTCTTGAAGTATAGCATTATCAAGTATATCATTAAGGAAATAGTAAATTGTTTTCCCTTTGAAAGTATGTGTGTGTGTGTGTGTGTGTGTTGTGTATGTACATGAAGGATTCAATCTCTACCATAAGAAATTCTTAAATTATATACCTTTTAACAGGATACCACTCTAGTTCATCTGAGAACAGTTGGTTTGAGGTAGGAATGACTGAAAATTTTTGGCCTTGTTTTATGTGGAAAGATGTTGTGCCACAACAACAAAAATATGTGAAATCATTGCAGGTAATAGAAAATGGAGAAAAATTAAGTTTAACCTTTCAAGAAACCTAAAAAAATGTCACTACAAGCAAAATCAACAAATGTAAGTACAATTTCTTTAACTTAGATATACAGAAGCCTATCATTCGTGACTACAATGTAAGCTGAAGCTTACATTATTGAAGCCAAATCTGCTTGGTGTGACATCAGCAAGAATCTGGATGTTGCTGATGTATAAACCAAGCATACTGGCCTTCAAAAAAACCCAAACAAACTTGAATGCTAACTGTAAACTGGACAAGCGGAAGTGTCTCCGAAAAGCAAAGTGAGAAAGGTATGTTTTTCACTCAGTGTCATGTTGGTCACTGCTTTTTATGTCTTCTGAAGATTGCACGTATTATAAATTACATTCACTGTTCAATGTATTGCCTTATTAATTAGGACTTTCAATGGGCTCCAAAAAAGGTCATTAATCTCAATTAAGCTTCTTCCTTTACTTTTGGGAAGGATGATTGCAGGGTTAGACTGACATTTGTGCTTGTGGACATAGGGCCAGACTGACCACTAGACTGTACATGATGAACTCTTTATTTCCATCACTTTTAATTTTTTATGGTTCCTTGTTGCATCGTCTGTCTCTTTCAGCTAGTTCACTCTGCTGCCACATGCACAGCACTGGCAATCGCTAAACAGAGTAGCATGACACTTGATTATCTCAAGGAATACAGCTTCCCTGGGCAATGGGGTGAGATCTCCAGATGCTGGGTTTGACAATGCTGAACCAAAGAATCATAACTGCTTTGATTACAGCAGGCTTTCCTATTTGTGGAAAAAAAGACTTTCACTACTTCATTGTAACTATGACTTTCAATAACTCATTTTTTTCATTTGCTGGTAGGTATGCTGCTGCAGTAATTTGGTGCATTCACTTATCTAGATCACACTTTTCAGAAGCGTATTACTGTACCTGGTTATGTTATGTTTCAGGGTTATTATACTTCTTTATACCGTTTTGCATCATCATGGCTCTTCAATTATTCTACATATTTTTCAAGAAGAGTGGGGTTTTTCCCACAGTATTAAGAGCCAGGTTTAGTTTCCCTGCTGTTAATGCTTCATATCAGTGAGTAGTTTTTATTGTTTTTACTCAGCCCTCATGAAACATAGTTATTCTGCAGGTATAAATTAATTGCCAGCTCTATCTTGCAGTATAATGGAATCCATATTCTCTTGTCTTCCCAAGGATATGAGGCCTACCTTTTTGCAAGATATGATGAGAAGTCACAGATTGCTAAGTTGTGACCTGGCTCTCTAGCAGTGAGAATTGTAATTGACACCAGACAGTTCTCTCTGCTTTCTTAAGTGAGTACATACAGAGTGATTGCAGCATTAGAGCTAGCATTGCAGTTGAAAGAAAACAGAACTAGATTTCTTCCTTTTCAATACACCACCGTTACTTCAAAAAGAGCTCCTAGGCCAGTAATTGCCACAATTTGCCTTCCCCAAAAGTCTAATTTTAGTTGTGTGTGGGTTTTTTTCTCCTAGAAATTCTGTGACCATAATGTAAATAATTATGCTTAGCTATTGTTGAACAACTTCATAACTCATGTTGATTTTCTCTATATAATGCTGCTATAATTGTACAATTACTGGCATACTGGAAGCAGTCCAGAGGTGGAATGGAGTTTCTCAGGGGAATTTGAAGACTCCTTCATTTACTCTGCATCTAAGTCCAGAGCTGTTTCCATTAAGCTGGCAAAGTGGTCAAAAGAAGGAACTAAAATCACCGGATCACACCACAGAGACATGGTTGGATACTCAGAAAAATGTACATGACTTGAATTTATAACAGAAATGCCTGTTCCCTTCTCATCTTTTACCAAAACCAATTAATTAAAAGAGCTTCAACAAACACATGGCCTTTACTTCTCTGCTAGGCTACTAAACCAATATTTCACACCTATCTTTGAATGAAAGAGTAGGTTGGGAGATTGTCCTAACAGAAGTGAACAGAACTTATTTAGACACCTTGACTTTGGTGGGGTTCTCAGATACAAATGAAAGGTGGAAGAGAGAAAATGATTGGTGGTGGTACACAGGGCTAATTTCAAAACAGTAAAATTGCCCAGCAGGCTAAAAGGAAATGTACAACCCTCTTCAGGCTGAATAATTTACAAAGTCATAAAACATCAGAAGAAATAATTTGATAACAGAATCAACCCTATTTAACACTCATTGCATATAGTTTGAAATAGATACCAGCTTACATTATCTTGTTTTGTATGAATACATTTGACATTGAAATGTATGTAGGTATCTACCTGTCTGTTACTGCTTATTTATATAGTTCTAAATGCACAAGATTTTTCCAGCAGTAATATTTTTCATTACATCCATACTCACTAGAAGCACTTTTTACCTTCTACACCACCCAGCAAAGTGGGCACAGAGGAACTGTGTGAACAGGTAAAACTTTCCTCTACCCACTTTCTTAAATCAGGTGGATTTTCTAATAACGTGGATGTCTATCAAATTATGTGTTGGTTTATTAGGCTAAATAACAGAAGATTCATTACTGAAATAATTTGGAATGGTAAAGGGTAAAGCAAAACAGTGGTAAATATACTTCAGAGAAAACTGTTGCAATGACTTGTAGAAGCAAATAATGTGAGCTAGCAGATTATCCTATCTCTACTTGCTTTGAGTCTGATGTGATCCCTGAAATGCAGATTCAACAATCGGGGCAGCTGTCCAGTGACAAGGAATACCGAGGACTTAGAAAAATGGATGCCTGTTTCCCTATTATACTATAAAATCAGGCTTATATGCCTAATTGTGAATAGGAGATGGGATCTGGTAGGTTCCTGTCCACTAAAACCAAGTCAAACTCACACTTTTACTTTTTTTTTTTTAAATAAACAGATTACTGTTTGAAAAGCTTTTCTGTATCATGTTACACAGAATCTTCTCACGAAGGACTGTGTATACACACATCTCTGTGTAAGACCCAGTATCTTGTTCAGTTATTCTATAAGAAACAAGGAAAATAATATAGTTCTAAAGCATATACATATAAAAACATATCAAATTTTAGAAACATTTTACCCATCATTTGCTTTCTACTGTTATACACTATACACTATAAATAACTTTTAAACTACCTCATAAGTTGAAGATCTTTATCATGTAATTCACAGTTATCCACGCTCTATAAGCTACATTGTAATTGCAGGTAGAATTATGAGTCTGCATTATTTGTAGGTCTCTGGACTCAGTGACATTTTAGAAGATGCAGCTGTTGAATTGCTTTTAGCTGGTTCAGTAATTATTGCAATTGTTTTGCAGTTGATTCTAATTCCTGGGATTTAGTGGGATTGATACTTTAAAAAAAACAATGAAACACGAAACTATCAACAAATTACATTCCTAATGTATGCAGTTACGTTGGAATCTGTTGATGGCTCTCTAACAGATTAAGACTTAACAGTATAAATAAGGAGGTAGTTTAGAATCTAACATAAAAGCTTCACCCTGGTGTAATTCTATTGAATTTTAGTGAAATTACACAAAGGAAAATAAGGGCAAAACTTAATGGACTAAAGTCAGGTATACTGCTCTGGTTCTACAAGGAATATGGCTATAGTAGAAGAAATACGCAAGTCTGGAGAAGAATGAGGCCAGGGTGACCACAGGATACATTCTGCATCCCTTCTGTCAACCTTCACCTGCGTTTCCAGCTACAACTTCAGGTTTGTATTTCATGGCTGAACATCCAATAACTTTAACCTGCCAAACTTTGCTGCTGTGGTACAACTGCACATAATGGTATAAGAATGGTTGGCACCGTGTTTCCTCTGTGAATCAACTGGATATCTTGTGCAAGTCCCCTGCTCAAATGGGGCCTCCCAGAGGAGGTTACCCAGGACCACGACCAGATTGCTTTTGAATGTCTCCAAGGATTAAGAATGAGAATTAATCTGCTCTCTGGTGTCTCCTATTTTTCTTTTGTATGTGATAGAGAAGCCTTAGCACATACCTGGAATTGGAGTAGATTATTCCACCTGGGGTTGAAAGGGAGACCTGGTTAGTAAAGTCTTAAATAGAAATCTCAAAAAGCCCCTCCAAAATAACAACAAAATACCCAAACAGAGACATAGTAGAAAGAGAAGAGCCAAAATGAAGTATTTCCATCCCCTTACCGGATATCAGAAGAGTCAAATCTCAAGATTGAGTTCTAGCAATGAGTTATATTTATTTGACCTGAACAATATTAATAATATGAATAATTGTTAATATTATTAATATTAATAATAAATAATACAAAATGTGTTGGAAATATCTCATAGGTGATAAATAATTGTGTTGTGTATTTTGATGGGTGTTAACCCTTAGAAAACTTACATTGAGTCAAAGGGTTCCCTAAGAACAGAGAAAATATTAAAGAGGTGGGGAGATGGGATCCTCTCTGACTGATGTGGAATATTTGAGTGACTAAGGCACTCTTTTAAATTTGTGTTGCTGCATTTAAAGTTGTTGGGCTTTGATCTGTTTCAACAGTCTTGCTAACGCTTTGCACTAAACACTTTGCAAATCATAACTTTTTAAGGGGACAAGAAACTAATTTGTACTTTTTTTAACTGTGTGGGATTTTCTAAACTGTTACCCATATTGCAGTAATTATTTTAAAAGCTCTCTGATGTCACTGTTTCTCAGTATAATGGTTTGGTCAATTAATTGTGTATAAAAATATCCCAACAAACAACTGTAACAAATTAGAACCACTTTTCCATGATGTCTGTATAACTTTGCATTTTGGTTGCATTTTCCACTAGTCAGATTTCACGTTGTCATGCTGCTTTCCAGTTGTCATTTTCCCAGGTAAGCCTCTGCATGAGAGACGTTTTAAAGCCTGAGCACAATGGAGTAGCCAATTTTATCAGGGAGGGTGCAAGGAAAAAACACAAGGTAAACCTGAAATGATCTAGAAAACTCCTACGAATCTTACATTGTATATTTTAACAGTGAAAAATGGCTTATACAAAAAGGAGATTTGTAATAGAAATAGTTCCACTGGCCTTGATGTTTTAATAAGAAAAATGCAACTCTAACATCATGTGCAGCCCCCAGTCAGTAGATTTTGTGTTTCCCACTGTGCTTTCAGTAGTCATTGAAGAGAAGCAGTAGTTGGAGAGAATGCAATTGGAAGGAAGACAAGGGGAGGTAAACTGTGCCCACAGGCATATGAGTGAGGATAGAGCTCACATGGAGACCTAGATGTGAGAATTACTCCTGTTCGGGCCTGTGTCTCTGAGCCTGTGACTCCTTCAGCTCCTGCTGGATCTGGGTCTTAGCCTGCAATTTCTGACTCCTGAAGCACTCTGTTCCTTTTCTAAGCAGTTCTGTGGCTTCCATTGAAACCAGTGGGTAAACTGCCTGCCTCCTGCTCATTTCCTGGCTGCAGCAATTTCCTCTGTGCTTCTGTTTGTTAGACTTTAATGGCGATTGCACTTTTTCCCCTTCATGCTTACTTAAGTGGGAAAAATCCCAAATAATAATCTGTACTCAATTTTCTTCAGCCATTTAACTGTTTCTAACCTTGATGTTGTTTTACACATCTTTATTAGCAGCTTTTCAGCCCAAATCCTTGTTCTAGCAGTGCCTGGGCTTAGGACGGCATCCAAGTTTGTGATAGGATTTAAAAACCACATGGAACATCCCATAGTTCACTGTGTCTGACACCGTATCAAGTCAAGACACTCAAAGAAATACACTTGGTAGGTGGTGTCTGTCTTCCTGAAAACAGATAAAACATCTTCCAGAAACATTTTTGAAAGTGCTACTTAATGCTTTGTTCATTGGTTCTCTCTTACACACAGCAAAATGCTACCCCTGCAAGTAGGAAGGAAGAACCCTCTAACGGTCAAGATTTGATCACTGATTACACTGATACCTGCAAATGTCATCTTAAAATAAATAACGCATATTCCAGCACATTCCCATGGGATGCACCTGGCCCCACCAGCACCTATCTCGCAAATTTTGTGCTTGTTGATGAAAGCATTCTAGCAGGTGGCATTACTGAGGACCAATGAATCATTTTGTCAGCAGCACGGAAAAGCATTATTGTTCTGTGCCATTTGGCTTTCAGTGTGGTGATTTCAGATGACAAACTGCTCATTTGAATCTCAAACTCAACACACGGGTGACATCCTCTGCCGCTGCCTTCAGGATGCTGCAGAAAGTAGAGAGAGCTCCATCTGCCTGCGCTGAAGTGGAAAACCATGTGAAATAGATGCTTACCCAGGGATGGTGCGTCTTGTCATGACCTGTACTTTACTTTAGTTTGACATCTCTAGGTAGCTGTGGAAGTAACCTCTGACACATTTTCTCTTTCTAAAACTCATTGGTTCTGCTAATTCTCCCAGGAAGTCCTGAGCAGCATTTGGAAATGGCGCGAAGAGCACTCGGCCAGCCAGCGAAGGAAGGATTAACCTCATCTAAAGCCTTTAGCTGCTCTTATTAGTACATGTGAGAGGACACAAAGCTACTTCTGGGTGAGAAAGGTAGGGTACTGCATTGGGTTAACATTGCCTTATGGCCAGGCTCACAGGATCTGATTATATCCCAAGCTTTCTCCCTCTTCTTAAGCAAATTTGTTCACTCCAGTGACAGCTCATTAACAGAAAGGTCCTCTGGCTTTAGCAAACTCTACCTACAGCATAATGCTATCAAGTAGCATTCCTACTAGGATTTTAAGGTGGTTATTTGGCAATTGCCAGAATAGAGGACTGATAGCCACTCCGTGGGGTTATATGTTATGTGTTACCAGTTTATTTTTTTATTGTATTCAAACTTCCAAATCTAATCTCAAAATAAATAAAGCATGTTCACAAGGTCCTATCAGAGGTATCCTGCTGTCTCAGTGTTGTAATAAGTAACAGCAAAAGCTTAGATGCTACTTTTGCTTAAAAAAAAATTTCCTTATTGTGGAAGATAGACTCCTTCTCCATGAGGCTTGAAGGAAAAGAAGTGATCAGATATTAAAGCAGAAGAAAATAAATCGCAAAAGATTTCTCAGGGCAAGAAAAGATAAAGAAGAAGGAGTTGAATGTTGGTTGGTTTTGGGTTTTGGTTTTGTTTTGGCTTCTGGTTTTTTTGTTGTTTTTTTTTTTTTCCTGAAGGGGTGATTAGAAATAGCTTATGAAATGCACAGTTGTGAAAGCTTTCATAGAACAGAACATGACAGGGTTGAAAACAACTCAAAATATAACAAAGACTAAAAAAGATTCTTTCCTGAGGCTAAAGTAGATTGCTTTCTCTAAGCTAGCAGTGTATCGTTTCAAGCATGGCTGGAAAGAGGCTAATGGTGTTTAGTTTGTAGCTGTCTAGAAGACGGAGGAATGTGCCCTTCTGTGACTAATGAATGCATGTAGGAGAGCTGTCAGAGAGCTGGAGCTCTGTGAGCAAGGAAGAGGAGTGTTGAGAAAGACACATATAGCATATAGGGTCGGATCATCCCTGTGTCATAGCCTCAGTGCAGTATTTGTCCTGTTTACCTCAAATTTCCCATCATAATCTTTGTTTTATGCCTTCTGTCTGTAGAGAGAGACCTTCTAGGACCTTTGTATTTCTCCTTCTCTCACCCTATTAACCTGTCACAGGCAAGACAAAGTGGTAGAAGCCTAGTAATAGCACATCTGTAGCATATGACGTTTTGTAGACTGGCTGGTTTCAGAAGGTCACTGTTCTGTTTAAAGACACAGAAGAAAATGCCAGGGCTTCTGGGAGAGGCAACTCGCTGGTAACTGTACCTTGGTACATAGGCAGTTCCTGTTTCTTACAGTTTTTAGAACTACTCCTGCATTCTGACAGCCAAATCTATGAAGGCCAAACCTATAAAATGAAATATTGGTGATGAAACCACTACAGGGATTTCTTTTATCCCTGATACTCAAGAATTGTATTTGGCATTTCTGCCTGGTCAAGTCTGTCAAGCAAGTGCAATTTATTTTCTTAATATTCAGCATGTTTTCAGTAACTCTGTAAGGCCTATAGAAAAAGTCTGGACTTTCTGCCAAGAAGGGCCATCTTTTCAACCTTTGTGGCAGGTAAAATAAATGGAGCAGTATTCAGGATGGGACACTAAAAGATTTAATATCTGATCCATCATAAGCCTTTATCCAGTACCGCCTTTGTCCAGGAGAGCCTTGATCAACAGCTATTCTAAATATCCCTCAGCAGAAGCTGGCAGTTTGATAATACAGTCAAGGTGTAAATTTTCTTTTCTGTCCTGCTGCTCCTACTCATAAAATCTGAGTTGGAAACTCAGCAGTAGGACTATTTTGTTTTGTTTGTGTATACCAATGTCTGTCATTTATGTTTCAGCCTGAATTCTAGATAAAAAGCTCTAGAAAAACTCTAGGTAAAGACTTCTTAATTTAAGATAAATGAATTTAAAGCACTTCATACAACTATAGCTGAAGTGGTACATATCATTGTACAAGGTACTGGACACTCAAGACACACTGTAGATTCTGTGAATGAAAACATTTATTTTTTAAAAGTTATTATGTTTAAGAAAACAGGAATTACCATGTCCTTGGTAAATAAAAATGATTGCAGCAGCAAATCCTTGACTATCACCCAAGTCCCTTACTGTAAGCAATTTTTGAAACTCCAGGTTTTAGGCTAACCACTCAGGTCAAAAATGACTTACAATGCATGTAAATATCATGTAATGAAGTGGTTGGAAATTACTTAATTTGTCCTCCATTATGAACTCTTCTTCTGCAGCATTCCTAGCTACAGTATTCCCAAAGCCAGCTGCTATCTGCAGCTGAACAGTAGCAGGCCTATTAAGCCTCTTAAATACTTGCATTCTAATTGCTAAATTGGGTGGCCAGAACCTTTGTCTGTGCAATTGCTTCTATAATTAAGGTTCTATCGGTGTTTCTATTACGAACCCTGTTTTCAGCCCAAGATAAATTAAAGAGGCTTCTTTTTTTTTTTTTTTTTTTTTTTAGCAGTGAAGCAGTCCTCTGGTCAGTGATTTCATGTGCTTTGTGTTATTTCCTGATTAATAATCAAGAGAACCTTTGAAACATTCTGATATTTGTCATTAACTCTGTGCTCACTCTTAACCATTCACCAATGCATCTTTCATTGTGAATACATGTATTTAAAGGTTATTCTTCTCTATTATGCCTACTCTCAGTCATACACTATATAAAAATGCTTAACACTATCCTTCAGGCCAGAAATCATGGTCTGATGGCTATATAAAATGGGACAAGCCAGAGTAAGGATTGTGAGTTTAAAGTAATAACTTCTGGAGGCAGAGTAGTGAGGACATTGGTTTCTCTAAGCCTATTGCAGTATTCAGGCATGCATTTTCAAAGCTTTGTAGGAGCAGCAGGTGTCTATTTTGGAGTTTCATCTACAATCTTAGAGGTTCAGATGAAACCACTGTGGCCATAGGAAGCAAGTAAAGATTGTATAAAAAGGCACTCTGTCAGAAACCTATGGCTGTAATACCTTTAATTGTCAAAGCTGTGCTACTTACAGATTTGTGTGAGAACTACTTACCAGTGTCTAAGGCAAACAGAACTGCTGGGTGTTCAGCAGTCTTGGGAAGACAGGCAAAGTTAACCTGTATTACAACCAAGTCAGTCTCTTCTGTAAGTTAAAGTAATGAAAGCTAGAAGTTAATTTCCTGTGTTCTATTAATAGCAGCTCCACAAGTTAGTTTTGTGGAGTTTCTAGTTTCTGAAGCAAAAGCTTTGATTCTGGTCTCAACTTGCATGGCGAAGAGGGCTGTCGATTACCTTCACAATCCCTCTCCCTCTGTTGATGGCATCTGCAGTCCGTGCAAATTACGGCAGCCAGAGGAGCTGTTCCTGATAACAACCAGAGCATGACGACACTGACTGCATCTCTAATACGTGCCCATGCCAGGAGCTCCGCGGGAAAAGCAGCAAGCAATTCTGCCAGCTATCTGCCACGTAAGCATACCCCTTACAGAGATGTATGTAGTGTGCTAGGTCTGATCCTGCTGACATCATGGCCCTTCACTCCCACTGACATAAGGAAGCTGCTGCGTGTTGCAATAGTATCAAGTTAGAGACTTCAGCTGAAGTCTTATTAGCTCCAGCTCTTTCTCTGCTGGATACAAGTCACTCCTCATTATCTCACTGAAACTGCTTCCTCTCCCTTGTGCATTAATGTAGATAATAGGGGATAATGGAGTGAAAATGGATGGATTTTTATAGTCGTAAAAAATGGCAAGAGGTGAAGACCAAGCTTTCTGACTTTGGTGTGGTCTTTCTGTGCCGTGCAGAGCACAAGAGGAGAGCAAGCCCCACAGCGTTCTTGCCGGGAAGACTATGTTTGAGCGCAACGTGTCCAGCTAGTGCCTCTTTCCTTGCATTTCATTCCGTTTTCAGATGCATAGCAATTAATGACCATAAAAACAGCTTTACAAAAGCCCCCATTACTCCTGTATTTAACCAACTTTTAGAGCATCAGACTGTAGTATTTAATCACAGCCTGCTGAGTTTTGGGGGGTTATTTGTCCTGAAGTTCACTAATGCTTGGTCTCCATTCAAAAGTGCTCCAGAATTAACTTCTCTTTATATTTCAGACTTGGTCTGGTATTTTCACAGCTGTTCCCAGCAGCAGCTCAAGGGCAGGCTCAGTCTCACACCTCTGACACTTGCACATACGCTGATCATCACTGCCTTACTTTTTTTTATTAGATAACCTCAGTTCTAAAACACCTATTGCTCCTAAACTGAACCTGTGGGAGTGTGAGTACTGCTGCAGCCTAACAAATGGGTGTAAGACCTCTCTGTGTCAGCAGGCTTTTACCAACCCTTGTGAAAGCTAGAGCTACTTTCTTTTTTCTGTAGAGCTGAAGGACTTGTGCTTTATGTCCTCTATTAATGTGAAGGTCTAAGTATTGAGGGTGCACAGCCAGGTGGATGCCTTCCAAGTAGCCATAGTTTGTTCCCTGTATGCTTGCAAAGGAAATAAAATCTCCTTGGGCACTGCTAACAGATGACTTGTTCTTAGACATACATCAGACTCTCTATGGCTCTTTCCAACCCCAGTCCTGCTCTGCTGGGACTTGATTCAACAAGTAGATATTCTGACCTGCAATTCCTCATCTTGGGCAATACATTAAGAGCAAGAATGAATGAGGTCATACATTGATTAGGGGATAAAAGATGTTATGACCAAGAGCTATCTTATGACCCATCCTATTCTCAGTCACTGGGCAGTGCTGCTCTATTTCTGCCTAAAATTACTTCCTTCAGTGTTTGCTTACTGGGACAATCTCTTTTATTACTTTATCCACTGGAGGTGCAGACTGTTCCGTAACTGTGGCAGTACTCCCTTATTTTATTTTTAAAGACTCCCATTAGTTGAAATGATTCTATTTACTGATTCTTAGTAATGCCTCAGAAGCTTTTGTTCTGCTGTATTTGTCTATGTTCAAGCTTAAGGCCATTTCTGCCATAAATCATCATTTTCTGCCTGTCTTAGCCTCTAAATGGTTTGGGCCCAACAGGCTGATCTGTACACTGTGTTTCAGTAGCTCCCTTCCTGCGACACATGCCCAAGTTTCTCTGTCCACCTTTATTCCTGCTTGCCCAGCACCAACAGCACAGAAGGGTTTAGGGAGGGGAAAAAGTAGTACAAAAAAGCAGCTGCTTTTCTTTAGCCACTGTGTATCCTGCCCTGAGGAGGGATGCTGGCCCCTGCTGAAAGCCTTTGCAACGTTGGCTCTGCAAAGGGCAGTGTGGCTGTTTTATCTGTTGTAAGCTGGATTTTAACCATCAGCCATACCTGACAGTTTCAAGAAGGCCACTTCCACATCCGTCTTACTCAGACAGTTGTATGCAGCCTCCAAACTAATAATTCATCATTTGCACATGTACTTCATTATTTTATTAATATATTAGAAGGGCCCTGATCTATTTATTATAATAATTATTATTCTTATCAAATGATGACATGTTGTTATCCAGGAAGATGCATTTGCTACCTCACAACTAATTATGCCAATTAAGTTTTCGTGGTTCTAGCACAAAATGCAGCTCATTAATTACTTTTGAAATGCAGCTGCTGATATACACACAGAAAGGAACAGGTAGGTTATAGTTGTTAGTTGATTTCTGCAAGTGAAGTTTGTTATCATTAGGTCTTAAGTGATATTTTCAGGCAATCTTGTTTCTTGTTCCCCATTTCCTAAGTAATTTTGTGTCTTTTCCACCCAAAAGGGTTCTAAATGTTGGCTTTGTTTGTTTGGTTTTTTACAGACTAGCCATTTGCCATAGGACATTGGACCAAGTTCAAAGATATTTCCTCATATAAATCTGGTGGCTTAGTTTAGCCCTTAATGGGAATTGATGGACATCTGCAGAGAACATCTTTCTTTGCTGAGGTGGAACCAGCCCAGAAGGAGTGATAGCATTTTGATGGAAAGCTGAGACGCTGTGGTGAGGCATCTCAGGTCTTGCAGCAACGCATGTAGTTTATGTCTTCAGAGAGGGGCCAGGTTCATATTTATCTGAAGGGGTTGACTTGAGTGATTAAGAAGAACAAAATATATCTGCCATTTCTGAGTTCATCATATCCAGGCATAAAAGTTTTACAGATCTTCTGAGGAAGAGAGAAATAGAATTTCTTTGAATAAGACAAACTGGCTATTGGTGCGACAGTAACGGCTGGCTCTCAGAGGGCCTAACTGAGCAGATTCATGGAGTTGCAAAATCTCCATCACCTTGTTTCCCCACCAGCACCTTTGGGAAACAGCAGGAGAATTCCTCCTTTTATAGGATTTCACTCTTACAACTGCACTCAGGATGGTTATGACTTACATTCCCTTTCACAACCAGCTGGATGCAATAGCTGCTGCAAATTGCCAGGGTGCTGCTCCCTCCTCTTCAGCTCCTCACACACCCCTCTGATCACAGGAGCAGAATTCAGCTGCAGAAGTGTTACTGCCAGCGACACGGGCTTTCTCTACCTTCTACTTAGTATGTGGTGGTTTTGGCTTTGCCACTTACTGGAAACTGTGTAATTAGGAGTTAGGGTCGTAAAACCAGCACTATGCGATTTGGCCAATCCCAGTTTTAAGGCTGTTTACATTTTCAGAGGCCAGATGGAAGTGCGTGAAAGACTAGTATTCACATCAGGGGGTTTCAAGCATATATTTATCAAAATGGGAACTTTTTGATGGCAAAACACAGTTACTGTTTTGGTTCTGGTATTGGCGAACAGAATTATCAAGTTTGGGGTAATATTTTTTTTTTCCCCCAAAGGAATCACAGTTCAGATCTTTTAATTATGATCTTTAATGACTTGGGAAAGGTCATTACCTTCAATGACCAGTTCAATTCAATACTATTCTAAGTGGCATTTCACAGTATGTTTCACTGTGAAGTAGAACTCATGTTATTGTAACCTCTGCTGAGAGATATCGCTTGAAGGATGAGGTATGCAACAGGCTGAAGTGAGGATTTAGTGTTTTCAGTGGGGCACATGAACAGTTATCACATCTGATCAAACATATAACTCTGAGTAGGAAATCCTGGCCATTAATGAAATGTTTATCAGCTCCAGGGCTACTCACCTCTTCATAATCTCTGGGGAAACAGAATTGTCACTGAAATTTACTGTGTGGTCCAAAAATGCTCTGGGATTTATGGGGCTTTGGCTGGGGAGAGAAGCAACCCACTACAGAGCTGCCTGAATTGTAGGTTTTTTCTTTTCTTAACACAGCAATAATAATTCCAGTCCACAGGCAAGGTAATGAAACTGAACATACCCTAGAGAAGCCTTCACCAAATGAAGGTTTTCACCCATAGGTTTGCTCTCAGCAAACCAGGGGCTGGTATCACAAAGCCAGTCAGCCAGGAGGACAACATCTGGCTTAGCATCTGCCTCACGGCCACAGAAAACCTGCAAGCCATCCACGGAATTGCCAGCACCTGCCTAGCACCATAAGGAGAGGTGCCATACAGGAGCCACTCTCCCAGAAGAGAGTGAAGGAATGACTGTGGGTGGTAGCTTGCCACCAGCTATGGATCCTCGAGGAAGCTTTGGATAAAGGGTGGTGAACCAAAGCTGCTGTCCCTGGATAGCACTATGTTATACTGCTGCCTCTCATGAACCTCTAATAGCAAGAAAGAAATTAATGTCTGGGATTTTCTCCCTGAATCTTAATGGAATGTGCATGGAAGCATAAGATTTGCTCAAGCTGGTATAGTTTTTAGCCTCATTTGTGTGACTTTTACTTTATCAGCTCACTGTAACAAATTTCTTGTACTGTATTAAGAGTACAGAACCTTGTTAAGATACATTTTATTTATATGATATTCACTTTGCCTTCTTACTTTGTATTGCTGCCTCTGGGTATCGTAGAGTTGATTTCTTCTTGTAATGATGAAGAGAGACACTGCGTAGGGAAGTGAACATGTCTGAACTGGTGTACAGGCACAATCCAGAACTGGCCATGCCTGACAAGAGTGCCTGGAGAAATACCTGGGCACAGTGAGGTGGCCAGGGATGGGAAAGGTCATCTCAGCAGGCAGCACTGGGGTAAATCTCATGCACAGTGCAGTGAGGCTTTTATACTAACCAGTGATAATACAGAGGGGAATGGGTCCAAAAGAAGTGAGGTATGATAATCTGAATTTCCTTTCTGTGCTCAGTTGAGGACCTTTAACATTGTGTTCCAGCTCACTAACAAATGCTGTTTCTGCATTACTGAAAGGACAGGTGACAGCAGCACTCCTTAAAGAGCTCACCTCTCCCTGGAGATCTGCGGTACCAGAGCCAGGAGGCACCGTTTTGCATGGGCAGGCTGTGCAAAAACTTCATCTGGAAGCTTCCAGGTACATGGGACACTTTTGGAGAGAATGTCTAAACCTCATCTCATAATGCTCCCTGACAAACCACCATCCACCTCTTCCAGCTACACCGTGGCACCGAGTTGGTTTGGGGCTGGATTTTCCCTCTGGATGTGTGGTGTGTGGCACCAGTCAGCAGCTCCCCCTGTACAGGTGAGCTGAGAGCAGATGTCTGCCTGCTGCGTGTCACCACACACCCCACATCTGCAGCAAGAACCTATCCCCTTACCTTGATAACATCCGCGAGCAGATGCATGACCTGAGACGGATTAACCCTAAATACTGCTCCTGGGCAACATTTTTCACCCAGTCTGTTCTCACCGACACATTATTTTAGACCGGATATTAGGTAAAATTTCTTCAGTGAAAGGGTGGTCAGGTATTGGAACAGGCTTCCCAGGGAAGTGGTGGAATCATCATCGCTGGAAGTGTTCGAAAATTGTGTAGATGAGGCCCTTAGTGACATGGTTTAGTGGTGGGCTTGGCAGTCCTGGGGTAATGGTTGGGCTTGATGATCTTTTCTCCTCTAGTTGATTCTGTGATCCTATGACTATTAGCCCTTTCACTTCAGCTGTGGCTACCAGACCACTTCATATGCGGCTGGGAATCCCTTCAAGGCGTGCAATGGGCTCCAGCCCAGTACAGAGGGGCCTTCAGAGCCCCCCAGAATCACAGCTTGTGCTGAACTCCGCAGGCAGCTGCAGGACTAGAGAAGTCAGCAGGTTTGAGCTGCCCCACCTTCC
>NW_009932381.1:0-13177 GCF_000696875.1 Nestor notabilis | reverse complement strand
GGGGGTCCCTGTCCCCGTACGGTGCTGCCCCGTCCATCCCCTCCCGGGACGGTGTGGGGAAGGGAAACACACCCCCCCACACACACACCCTGATGGGGTGCTGGGTCCTGGGGTAGATGGGTGATGTGGGATCCACTGTCCCCAGCTTATCCTGGGGGTCACATCCCAGCTGGGGTGGTCCCGGGACATGCCGTCCTCCTGGGGCGCTGCCCGTTCCCATCTGGGTCCCAGGGCAGCACAGGGAGGGCTGGCTCGGCCCAGGTTGGGGTGCTGCTGCCGCGCACCTCTAGTCCTGCCGAGTCAGTGGAGAGCCTGCACTCAGGAGCTCTTTGCTTTGTAGTATCCTAGAATCCCAGTTGGAAGGGACCTTGGAGATCATCAGGGCCAGGCTTTCTAGAGAAAGCATGACCTAAACAGGATGTCCCAGCACCCCGTCCAGCCGAACCTGAACAGTGCCCAGGGCTGGGGAGTCACCGCTTCCCTGGGGAGATTATTCCAATGGCTGGTTGTTCTCACTGGGAAAAATTTTCCTCTTGTGTCCAGTCGGAATCTCCTCAGGAGTAACTTGTGCCCCTTGTCAGCAGTCTCCAGGACAGCTGATGGGCCTTGGGTACCAAAGCAACACTCTGTCTATCCCTACTCCCTCCTTAGAGCACCAGGATTTGACCTTGGGGCTTGTGGAAGTACAGACAATCTGGGTATGAGTAACAGGACTCGAAGGGGGTTTTGGCTGAGCCACAGTTTCTCTCATTTAAAAGAAAGCTGCTTTTTCTGCACAAATGGGAAGTGTGGAGTTTCCCGGCTCTGTGTATCGGTGTGAGCCATGGGGACACCCTGCAGCTTCCATAGAGGGGAAGAGGGAACCGGAGCCAGTCACTTTTTCCCAGTGAGGATGTGAGTGCATGGCACAGAGGAGGGATGTTGCCTCATTACCCATTGCCCAAATGAGGCAACGTCTGCCTGGCCAGAAGTCAGCCCAGCCAAGCTTGGTGACTTCATAGTGATCTGTGTGTTGCTTTCATTTTCTCTTCTCTTTTCCTTCAAATGAACTCTCTTAGGTTTCTGTTTGAGCATAAGCCAAAGTTGCCTGGAAAAGGGCTTCTTTCAGGAAACTTAGAGAAGTGCTGTGAAGTGGAGCTACAGTTCGGCTTGGACTGCAATTTGGGTAGCAAGAACATGAAAGGAAAGTCTGACCTAGTAGTCAGAATGGAAAGCGTGGTGGGAGGGTTGTGAAGATTTAATCAGAGCAATGTAATAGCCTTCCTATGCAAACCCAGCCTGGCTTAGGTTCCCCATTGCTTTGAGCATCTGTGTAAGGGCTTGCTTCTTCAGAGGGCAGCGTTAATAGCAAACAACAGCTTTGCTCCTTGCAGAAGCAAAATCAAGTGCTGCATCTTGTTTCATTAGCTCTGGGGATAAGATCAGCGCAAGAGAGCAGGTTGTGCTGCCAAGGAGCAGTACCAGAGGGAATGCCCCTGCTGTCAGTGCTGTTAGCTGGCTAGAGAAGATCCAGTTCCTGCTTACTGAATCTCGGCTCCTTGGCTGCTGTGGTGTTTCTCTGTGCTCAGGATAAGGTGTAAACTCGAGGTACGTCACCCAGGCCGGCCGGTTGGAAGGAGGTGGCCCCAGCGCAGGGGCAGTCACCCAGCCTGAGCCTGATCTGTTTCTTGAGGGGGTTTGTGCAGAGTGGTGCCATGCACAGCTCCTCCTGCTAGCAAAAGCCTCTTCCTTGGCTGGCCAAGTAATGTGCATGGGCACCCTCCTCTGAGTTGCCCAGCAGAAGCAAGAAGGGACCCTGGGGCTGTTGGAGACCAGGCAGTTCTCATGGACCAGTGCTGCTGATGTGTCTGTAGCACCAAACAAAGGCTGCTGGAATTCAGCCCTCCGGCAGGGAGAGGAATTAATCACCCTATTCATTCGTGCCAGCCAGCTTGTGTCTCCCTGCTTCTGTAAAATCAGGGTATGAATTATTTACACCAGGCTTTCCCACCGTAGTAGTGCTGGTGTACGGAGCGGGAGCTGGGGCATGTGGTGCTCAGCACCGCGTGTCCCCCCGTGCTGGGCTGGTGGCAGCGAGGGGCTGCTGGGCCATGGGCCTGTGACACGCAGCATCCTGCACCTTCCACACGTACCAGTCCTTCCTAAATGAAAGCCTGTGGGGAGGAGGAGCAGCACTACACCGGTGCGTGTTGGCATGGAAACGCCGGTCAATTGATGCGCCATCAGTTGCAATACAAATCATTTTCTATGTTTGCAGCTCTTGTTTTTCCTTGCTACAATCAGGTGGCATCACTGTCTAGTGCTTGTCACACTGCAGCGCTCCTGGAAGCCTGGGAGAACAACAGAACCATTAAAGGAACGGAGCTGTGTAGGCTGAGCTCAGTGAATGAGGCTGCTGAGGCTCTGACTCCCGTGGAGCAGCGGGAGGAGGGATGGAGGCAACTCGTGGCTGGCCAAGGAACGGGCTGGCGGCAGAGCTGTGCAATTCCAGGGGCCTTGGGAAGACTCTTGCTGTCAATGCTGCATGGGGAGAAGTCAGAGTTTCCCTTTCCCTCTGCTGGGGTTGAGCCTGGAAGTGGCTGTTTAACTCAGCGATGTGTTGGGAGTCAGGTGAAGAAGGGCCACACGTTGGCCACCCAGGTCCTGCCACAGTTAATCCTAGGAACATCGCTCCAACAGCCTCTTCCTAGTTGACCTTGCATGCAGGGACTTGTTACTTCTTTTCCTCATAGACAGTCACGTAGTTTGTTCCCCCACAGCTTTGGGCTTGTTCATGATACTGGTCATCTCAGCTCTGGGAATAAAAGATAAATGGTGACAATTGGTAATATCTCATAGGATTTGCTGCTCAAGTGTTTAGAAAACCCCGTGTTTTGAGTGAGGGGGTAATTTGGATCATGGGGTTGCTTAATATGTTGTACTGAGCTTTCCTAGCCCGCTGGTAGGATTTGAAGTAGCAGAGTCACAGCACAGCTGGTCAGATCAAGGGGGTTTTGCCAGGGGTGGGTCTTTGGCCACATGATAGCAGCAGGGAAAGGATGCTTAGTGGGATTGGCCTTAAAGCTCCTCCAGCTCCAACCCCCTGCCACGGGCAGTGCCACCTTCCACTAGAGCAGCTTGCTCCAAGCCCCTGTGTCCAACCTGGCCTTGAACACTGCCCGGGATGGGGCAGCCACAGCTTCTCTGGGCACCCTGTGCCAGCGCCTCAGCACCCTTACAGGTGTAACTTGTGCCTAAGAGCTCATCTCAGTCTCCCCTGTGGCAGGTTAAAGCCATTCCCCTTGTCCTGTCCCTCCATCCCTTGTCCAAAGCCCCTCTCCAGCTTTCCTAGAGCCCCTTCAGGCACTGGATGCTTAATGGGATCTTCACAGAATTATGGAATGGTTTGGGTTGGACGGGACTTTAAAGCCCTTCTAAGATGCCTGAGTCCATGCAGGTCATGTTTGTCCCTTCAGCCCTCTCAGGCCACCTGTATCCTGCCTCTCCTCCAGTCCCAGCTTCACATGCAGGCGGGGCCGCTGCAGTCGTGCGTCCCGGCCCCGCGCTGGGCGCAGAGGTGCTGTTTCTCTGGTGATGATGATGCTGTACCCTGGCAGGATGAAGTTGCTCAAACTCCCACGGGATGTGAATCACTGTGGTGTGACACATTTGGCGCTTCTCACGCTGCTGCCTCTGCGAAGAGGCACCACAACTGGAGCTACGCAGGCTCTAAATATAAAACCTTAACTAGAGCTGACCACTAACGAAGATACTGAGGTTGATCAACAAAAACACCCTTTGCCATCCTGGTGCCGCAGGGCTGGGAGGTACCTCTGGAGTTACCCAGTTCAGCCCCTGCCAGTGGAAGCAACCTCATCGTAGGTGACTGTAAGTCAGCTTTCCTGCAGCAGTACTTGGTGGTGCTGGTTAGGCTGCTGTGTACACAGCACATTTCCTACTAGAAGCATTGCACTCCTATGGGAAGGAGTGAGGTGGTTGAACCCGGCCTCCCTTTCTTGCGTGTTCAGTTGGTTTTGCTCAAGTTTTTTGGCTTGCTCCAGAGGCAGAGTGTTGTCCTTCACTGCTCTTGAAAAGGAAATTCTGTGGGGATCAACAGGAGTTTGCTCCTTGAGGTATCGACGCGTGGAAAACCTTGGTGTGCTGCTTGTTTAGAATCGTTCAGCTGATAGAAGCGCCCAGGACAGCCTCAGCTTTCCTCGATTCCTCCGAGGCATGTAGCATCCACCCATACACTGTCCTAAGGAACTGGGGTATGTGTGATTAGCTGGGGTGCCTGGGAACTGCAGTGTGAGCCTGTCCTAGGAGCCTGAATCAGAAACAGTGAGCTATTAGCCAGGCACACGGGCAAGGCAGATCTGCTCTGTGTGAACTGACACTGAGAAGGGTTATTGAGGAGAGAACTCAGTAGTGCAAGCTGTCTGTATAAAAGCTATCATCAGCCTCAAGGAACCCCATTAATTTCAGGCCCTGCAGTGCAAGGCACAGGGCTGGAGAGAGCAGGAATCTGTCTACAGCGTGGGCTGCAGGGGGATAAGCCTGCGAGCTCCCTGCAGGCTGGGTTAAAGCATCCCTGGGCTGTCTCTGGATTCCTTCCCCTGATTCTCCTGGTGTCTCCCCTCGGCAGGTACGCGGTCATTGCCTACGGCTGTGCCAGCTGCCCCAAGCTGACCTGCGAGAGGGACGGCTGCCACACGGAGTTCTGCTACCACTGCAAGCAGATCTGGCATCCCAACCAGACCTGCGACATGGCCCGCCAGCAGCGGGCACAGGCGCTGCGGGTGCGCACCAAGCACACGTCAGGCCTCAGCTACGGCCAGGAGTCCGGCCCAGGTATGGAAGGATGCTGCAGAGGGGCTCTTCCTCAGGGACTGGAGTGACAGGACAAGGGGTGATGGGTTCAAACTGAAACGGGAAGTTCAGGTTGGAGATAAGGAAGCTCTTCCCTGTGAGGGTGCTGAGGTGCTGGCACAGGGTGCCCAGAGAAGCTGTGGCTGCCCCATCCCTGGCAGTGTTCAAGGCCAGGTTGGACAGAGCCGTGAGTGACATGGTCTAGTGTGTGGTGTCCCTGCCCATGGCAGGGGGGTTGGAACTAGATGATCTTAAGGTCCTTTCTAACCCAAACTATTGTATGATTCACACCTTGCTATGGTTACTTTTGCCTGTGGAGCTGAGAAAGAGCCATCTGAAGGCAAAACTCTTCTTGCCAAAGCAGGGGGGTGTTAGTGCCTTGCAGGGAATGCTGCTGCCTGGCATAGCCGAGGGTCTTCAGCAGCCACCAGTGAGACCAGCTATGAAAATCAGAGTCATTTCCCCTTCTCGTGTGTGTTAGAACATGATGGGCTCCTCCAAGAGCACAAAACAGCTGAGGAGGTGATGATGTGCTTTGAGTCCTTCTGCGTCACGGCAGCTCCCCTCATCCGCCCCAGCTCCTTTGTGGCTCCTTTGATCTTGGATGTTCTCACTTCTTGCCAATCTAAACCCTGAACAAACAGGCACTTTTTACTCTTGCAGCTTCAAATCTGCCTGCTGCAGTAGTAAGGAGCAGCATTCATGCCTTGCTGAGTGCGGGGAGCCTCGCTCTGCGTGCTGTTAGGTGTTAGTAATGTCAGGGACTGAAGAAATGCCGAGCCACAGACTCCCACACTGCCTGGTAGGAGCTGCTGTGTCTACTGAGTTAGTGTGGGTTAAAAATAGCTGTATTGACCCTGGAAGTGGGCAGTGAGGCTGGTTCATAGAGTCCTGCCTTACCCCTAAACAAAACACTCTGTTTTTCCTTCTCTGTCAGGGGTTTAAATGTTAATATGCTTCCTTAGAATGGAGCTGCTGTGGGTGGTTCCAACGTGGCTTAGTGGTATGTTGAAGTTCAACATGCCCCAGTTAGAGGGCCCTGGTAATGGACAGCATAGATGCTGTTTGTACCCCAGCCTGTGGTACAAACCAGCAGCAGCAAATAGTTCCTGAGTTTTTCCATCCTTTTAAAGGAGATCCCTGCCAGGAAAAGCTTTGTGCTTATTAGCCACTGAAAGGGAGGTTCTTGAGACAGTGGTTTTTCCCCACCCTGTTCTTGCTGGGTTCAATGTGGTGATTAATAAGGTGCGAGCTGGTCTCAGCAGCTGGATTTCATATTGTGGAGTGTTGCAGAGGCTGCCAGCAAAGCCCTCAGCCACTGCATGGCGTAACCGCTGTCAGATGATGCTTGGATTAAGGAAGATGTGAAGGCTCCTTCTTCTCTGCCAGCAGCAAAGCAGGGACTGCACATCCTCTGCACTGGCTGCAGACCCTGTTCAGCTGCTTTTCGAGGTCAGGTTCAGTTTCTCCGAATCCTTGTGCTCCCAATTGTTCTGTCATTCTTGGCCTTTGAATCAGCACAGTGGAGCAATTTAGTAATGGTTCACTCTTGTTGCTGCCTTGGCTAGCACAGGGCAGGTATGACTTGTTCCCAGCATTTAAGCATGTTCTGGAATACATCCTGTTCAAAGCCAGAATAAGCTTTTAAAGCAGCTGTTGTTCTCAGTCCCTGCTCCCCAGCCAAATGCCTTTGGCGGGCTCTGTCTCATCAATATTATCTTCTCACTCTGAAGATAAACTAAAGGCACAACCACCCCACTTCATCCGAGTAGCAAAAGTGTCCTGCCCGCACAGAAACCACGGGGGTTGATCCATACTGAGGTTCCCCCTTGTTGACTGTTCCTGCTCCCAGCACAGAGCCCAACTCAGTCCCCTGCTCCCTCCCCACAGCCGATGACATCAAGCCGTGCCCGCGCTGCAGCGCGTACATCATCAAGATGAACGATGGGAGCTGCAACCACATGACGTGTGCTGTGTGTGGCTGCGAGTTCTGCTGGCTCTGCATGAAGGAGATCTCAGACCTGCATTACCTCAGGTGAGGAGGGGAGCAGCCTGGCTGCCCTGGGGCTCTTTGCAGGAGCCTCCTGCCTCTTCAAACAGGCAGTAAAATGTTCTTTCTGACCCAAAGAGCTCAATGTTCTTCCTGCTTTGAAGCAGGAGGATGCTCTTCTACACAAGAAAAGTTCTGTGTTTGAGAGCTCTTGGTGTACTGGGTATTAAGCATAGGCCCAGTAGTGTGGTCATCACCTTGAGGAGCAAATTAATCGTGATGGGGAGAAAAAGAGGGAAAGCTTTTTTGTGTTGTCTGCCTGCTTCCTGAGCTTTGTCTGTGTGGAGGTTGAACGGGGGGTTCTCAGGAATTGCTGTCATGCTAATGTCATTGTTTGTCCCTTCCATTAAGCCCCTCTGGCTGCACATTCTGGGGCAAAAAGCCATGGAGTCGTAAAAAGAAGATTCTCTGGCAGCTGGGCACGTTGATCGGCGCTCCCGTGGGCATCTCCCTCATCGCTGGCATTGCCATTCCTGCTATGGTCATTGGCATCCCTGTGTACGTTGGGAGGAAGGTAAGTGTGGAGAGCAGAAGGCTGGAGCTGAAGGGTTTGGGGCGTTCTCTGCTCTCAGAGCATCTGAGCAGAAATTCAGAGCTGATGTGAAGGGTGGATCTGGTCATAGAACCCACCTTCAGTTGTCTCTTCTAAGCGTTGCCTTATCTTTAGAGCTTTGTGTGGGGAGAGGGAAGGTGGTGGCTGACAGCCCTTGTGCCTCTGCCTTGCACCAGGAGCACCCAAGGAGAGACCTGGTCCCTTTTTAACACATGCTGTGATGATGGGCCCTATGGAACAGTAGCTGGACCCTGAGCATCACACTTTGGCTTGCATAACTCACTCATATTTTGATGCTGCCCTGAACTCTGTGATGCTGTTGTGTGTCTGTGCTGATAAAGAGGCATTGAGAGGGAGGAAATGGTGTGTCAGCACTGGTTTTGTACCTCCTTCTTTTTCCTCAACACAGCCCCACCTACTAGATCTGATCTGTGGTCACAATGAGGTTTTTAAGAGCTAATGCAGCTGGCAAGGCTGTAAAATCACAAGCTCATTCATGTCTTCTGCTGGTGTTTGCTCATGGCCAGGCTCTATTCTCACCTGGTGCTTCTCCTTCTGTCAGATCCACAGCAGGTATGAGGGAAAGAAAACCTCTAAGCACAAGAGGAACTTGGCCATTACTGGTGGGGTCACCTTGTCTGTCATTGCCTCTCCAGTCATCGCTGCTGTTAGTGTTGGTAAGTGGGCACAGTCCCTTTCCCTTCTGGTGGGCCAGTAGTCACCGAGACCAGTGGGTAGAGCAGCCCTGTGAGGTGGGGGTGGCTGAAGGGTGGTTTTGCTCTTCTGGGCACAGGGCTCCATTTCACATCCACATCCTGATGTGCCTGAGGTGGCCTGGAGCCAGCCCAGGGCTTCTCTGGAGCACCAGATGCCTGTGCACAGCCCATAGTGGAGCCCCTTGACATGCAGAGCTGCCTCTTGCCCACGGATTGGTTTGGTGGCTGATGTCTTGTGGGTTCAGCCATGGCTGTCTGTGCTCTTGGGGTTCCCTTATGCTGCACTGCAGCAGCACAGGGGGCTCCTCCACCATCTGTCTGCAAAGTTGTGAACTAGAACTTTTAAGGGCAGCATAAACACAACTGGAGGAGTCCCTGCCCCAAGGGATCCTTTCTGTCTGCCCAATACAGCTCCTCTGACCTCAGCACACCCTCCTCTGCAGGTATTGGAGTCCCCATCATGCTGGCTTACGTGTATGGTGTGGTGCCCATCTCACTGTGCCGGGGCGGTGGCTGTGGGGTCAGCACTGCCAATGGAAAGGGCGTGAAAATCGAGTTTGATGAAGATGATGGACCCATCACAGGTAACGGGATGAGTGGGGAAGGGAAGGGGGTGAAGCAAGACCCTGTCATTGCCTCTTGTAATGAAGTGAAATTCCAGTCTGGATGCTTCCGAGACCTGAACGTCTGCCTGGGTTTGGCTTGAAGCAGTTACTCGCTTCAGGCTTCTAGTGATGAGCTCAGTAGCTCCTCAAAGCAGTATCTCAGCCCTTCCTTGCCCTGGATGAGGCCGGGAGCCAGTCTGGGATGAGGCACATGCTGCCTGACCCCAGCTCTGCCAGCACCATCGCAGCCGGGCGCTTCCCTTGCTGATTCCCGTTCCTGTGCTGCTCTTCCCGCAGTGGCCGATGCCTGGCGAGCCCTGAAGAACCCCAGCATTGGGGAGAGCAGCATCGAGGGGCTGACCAGCGTGTTGAGCACCAGTGGCAGCCCCACTGACGGGCTCAGCGTGATGCAGGGCAACTACAGCGAGACGGCCAGCTTCGCCGCGCTCTCGGGGGGCACCCTCAGCGGGGGGGTCCTCTCGGGAGGCAAGGGCAAGTACAGCAGGTAACTGAGCTGCTGGGCACACAGGAAAAGGGGAGAGGCTCCCAGGGCTGGTGGTGGCTGGGCAGGCTTATCCTGGGGAGCTCTCCAGGGCTGTGAGCGGGTCCCTCTCTGACTTGGGAGTTGTGTCCTGGTAGTTTTTCATAGGATGATTTGGGTCGGAAGAGACCTTAAAGCTCCTCCAACTCCAACCCCCTGCCACGGGCAGGGACACCTTCCACTGGAGCAGGTTGCTCCAAGCCCCTGTGTCCAACCTGCCCTTGAACACTGCCAGGGATGGGGCAGCCACAGCTTCTCTGGGCACCCTGTGCCAGCGCCTCAGCACCTTCACAGGGAAGAGCTTCTGCCTCAGAGCTCATCTCAATCTCCCCTCTGGCAGGTTCAAGCCATTCCCCTTGTCCTGTCCCTGCAGGCCCTTGTAAAAAGGGCATCTTGGTCTGTTGTAGCATAACCAGTCCCAGCATAACCAGTCCCAGCAGACCAGGCTACTTCTGGAGCCAGCGCCAGGCTGGTTCTTGCAAGGAGGACAAAGAGAAGTTTCTGTCCCTACTGAGCTCCTTCAAACTGCACAGCTGATGCTTCAGGTTAATTGGGAACAGCACAGAGATGCCTGCGTGGCCTGCTTAAAGCTCTTCCAGTTCTCTTATCCCACGCTGGAGGCTTTGATGCTTCCCATTCCCCGTGGCCTATAGCAAGCAGGGTCACTGCTTGCCAAGTCAGGAGGCTGCACCACAGTTTTCCTCTGAACATGCCTATGAGTCAGTTTGGGTGATTGGAGACACGTGTTGAGGTGGCAGCCAGGATCCCATCATGGCTCTGTGCTGGAGCTGTGCAAATCGCTTCTTTGCAGGAATTGTGAGTCATAAACACAACTTCACCTTCGTCATGGAAAACAGAATGGCTTTACCTAAACAGAGCCAAAAATGAGGCTGAATGAGAGAAACCATTGGGGTTAAACTCTTGTCATGCCGAGCTGCACCAGCACAGGGGGCCTCTTGCCTTCCTATGATGAACAGTGAGTGGTTGGTGCCCCTCGGGGACCATCTAAGGCATTTCTGAGGAATCCTCTTCTTTCCTGCAGGCTGGAAGTTCAGGCAGATGTCCAGAAGGAGATTTTCCCCAAAGACTCTGTCAGCCTGGGGGCTATCAGCGACAATGCCAGCACTCGAGCCATGGCTGGTTCCATCATCAGCTCCTACAACCCCCAGGACAGGTAGGAGGACATGCACTGGGGAGGAGGGTGCTGGCAATGGGGGTCCTGGCATAATCTCTGCTCTGTGGGGTGCTGCTGTGGGTGACAAGTACAGTGGCACCAGCCTGTTCCTCAGGAGCTGGCAAGTGGATTGATCCTTTTACGAGTACAGAAGGAGGGCTGGGGACAACGTGGGAGCAGCCTCCACATGTGGTGTGGAGGCTGAGGAGGGAATCTGTAGCTCAGGACTCTGAAGGGCTGTTCCTGGCTGGTCACTCTGGTGCTTTCCCAGTTCAGTTCCTGGCTTACAGCCTGGGATGATCTCAGGAGGAGGACTCAAGGAGAGCAGCAAGTGTTACTGTTTCCCAGATGCTGCAGGGTGATGAGCAGCATCTTGCTCATGTTTGGCAAATGTGATCCTTCCAGAACAGTGGCGACTTAGTGGAACCAGTAACTCTTCCCAGTAACACAAAGGTGCTTGTTCCTGCAGGGAGTGCAATAACATGGAGATCCAGGTGGACATCGAAGCTAAACCAAGTCACTACCAGCTGGCCAGTGGCAGCAGCACAGAGGACTCTCTGCACGTCCACACCCAAATGGCAGAGAACGAGGAAGAGGAGGAGGACGGGGAGCAGGAGCAGACATGCAAACACCAAAGCTGTGAGCAAAAGGACTGCATTGCCAGCAAAACCTGGGACATCACCCTGGCCCAGCCCGAGAGCATCCGGAGCGACCTGGAGAGCTCCGACAGCCAGTCGGACGATGTGCCGGACCTTACCTCGGACGAGTGCGAGTCCCCCCAGCCCCCGCCTGCAGCAACCTGCCCCCAGAGCCCAAGTGCCCCCCTGAGCCACTGTGCCCAAGCCGAGGGCTGCAGGCTGGATGACATGGTCAAGCTGGAGTGCATCGAAGCCAGGGTGTGAGGTGGCCTCCTGCTGACAAGCACTTCCGGCATTGCATCTTTGTGGGGCAGGGTTGTGTCTGTGTTGGCTTCTGTCTGCGAGTCTCCAGTGGCTCCCCAGCCCCCCCCAGGGGGAGCTGCTGTTTCTTACGTGACAAAAAACAAAGAAAAAGGAAAAAAACAAAAAAAGCCTAATCCCCATCCCCTCTTTTTGTTTTAATTTATTGGTCCAAGCTCTGTGAGGTGTGTAAGAGTGTAAATATGTACGTGTGTCTGTACGTCTGCAACCATCCTAAGGGACTATTGGAATAAAGCCTCTGTTTGTCATTCGACTTGCATCCAGTTCATCCTTTGCAGGGATGTACAGTGACCCCCTCTGGCTGCCTTTGCTTAAGCATTCCTAGCCCAAGGCATCTCCTCTTCTGCCTCTAGGAATGGGGCTGGCACAGCCTTGTTCTGGCTGCAGCAGCGATGGGGGCAGTGCATGTGCCACACAGGGCTTTGTGCTGAAGCTGGGGCAGGGAGAGGTGTCTCTTCTCCCCCAGGAGGTGGGGATGGATGGGGAAGGGGATGAGGCATCGTGGCAGTGTTTGGTATGGCACAGGGCAGGACAGGGCTGTGCTGCTCCATGGAGGTGGGGGAGGGTGGAGTTACCCCCTTGTTCATCCCAGGGAGCTGGTCGGACAGGAACTGGAGCAGCAGCGGGTGCAGCAGGAGAGCAGCTGCGGGAGCCTGGTCCTGTAGGGACCTGGCTGGATCCGGTTGCCAACGCAGGAGCAATGAGGGGCTCCAAAGGCCTGATCCTGGCACGGTGAAGATGTGTCAAGTGAGTGAGTCTGGATCTGGTGTGATGATCACAACAGGAGGCTCCTGCAGGGGAAACTCAGGCAGGGAGGGAGGAGAGCCAAGGGGCTTGGATGGGGTCAGGGATGGAGCTGGACTGAGCACCCAGGTGATGGGTGGTGTCAGGGTGGGGAACAGCCCCACTGCTGCTATAGTCACCCCTCAAGAGCACCAGGTGCCAAAACCCTGCCATTGATGGGAGGCTGCTGTCCCCAGGGCTTCCTCCTGGCTCCGGGGAGCCCCAGCTCCAACAGGGACCTGCCCTTTGGCTGCTGGCCCCAGCAGAGCGGGCTGGAAACGGTGGTTCACGGACCAGGGCTCACTCTGGACTCTCGGGATGCCCGAGAGCGGGCACCAGGGATGCAGCCCCCGAAGTGCGTTGCCTCGCAACGGGCAAGCAAAGGAGGATGGGAGGGGAGCCGAGGGGCGCTGCCTGCCCGGTACCACATGAGCGTGATGCCATCGTGTGGCCACAAGCGGTACTGCACGAGCTGCGCATCACCTACAGCGGGTGAGCTCGGAACGCGTTTTAGGGAGCAGACTGCCGTGGTGGTGGCACCGTGTGTAGGTGATGCCCAGCACCAGCGCTGGGTCCTGGCACGTCAGCTGTGAGAGCAGGTGCTGGATGTTCGCATTGTGGAGCTGTGCTCCAGGCCAGCCGTGTGTGTTCAGGACAGGGGCAGTATGCAATGGTGTTTACGGTGGCAAGGCAAGGACACATCGCCATGCTGGTTGCACCATTCCAGAGGTCTCCAGGTGTAGGAATTAAGTTGGTATTTCCATAAGTCGTCATTAACCCCCCTGGATTATTTTTCGTGGGCTTCAGCTACAGAATGAGCAGTGAGATGAGTGGGAACAATGGGCTTTGTTACCCTTACCAGGCACCAGAAGGTTCTCTGAAACTGTTGATGTTCTGATCAGGTCCTTCAGCTAACTTCCTGCCAGGGCAACTCTATTTCTATAGAAA
>NW_009932380.1:54479-54949 GCF_000696875.1 Nestor notabilis | reverse complement strand
TTTCATGCTGACTGCTCTTCCCCTACCTGCTCTCTCCTAACCACCAGCCTCCAATGCTTCAGGAAATGATTCCCACCCAAGGCTCTGTCCAACCTGGCCTTGAACACTGCCAGGGATGGAGCATTTACCACTTCTTTGGGCAACCTGTGCCAGAGCCTCACCACCCTCACAGGGAAGAACTTCTTCCTAAGATCTCATCTCAATCTCCCCTCTGTCAGTTTAAAGCCAATTGTCCTTTTCCTGCCCCTACAGGCCCTTGTCAAAAGCCCCTCTCCAGCTTTCTTGTTGGCATTCTTAGGCACTGGAAGCTGCTCTAAGGTCTCCCCTTAAGGAGCCTTCTCTTCTCCAGGCTGAAAAAGCCCAGCTCTCTCAGCCTGTCTCCATAGCAGAGGTGCTTCTTTCCATCCTCTGAAACCTGTACCCCAGACTGCCATCAACAGGCTGTAGTTTCCCCCAGGATGCCGGGAGGT